>NC_137788.1:32101433-32262731 GCF_963383645.1 Muscardinus avellanarius | reverse complement strand
CCCAGGCATTTTAGTTTGCTTTACCATCACTGTGACCAAAGTATCTGACATGAACAACGTAAGGGAGGAAATGTTTATCTGGTTCCATTTCAGAGGTACAGTTCCTAGTCAGCAGACTCCAGGCAAGACACAATGGCGGCGGAGCATGGTGGAGGAGAGCTGAGCTCAACTCAGTGGTGGCCGGAAGCAGAGTGTGGTGAGAAGTGACCAGGGCTACGTGTAGCCCCCAAAGCCACCCCCACCTAAGTTACCACCCAGTAAATCCATTTAAACGATCAGCCCTTTAGTGGATTTATCCATTCAGGAGATTAGAGTCCTGCTTCAATTATTTTACTCCTGACTATTATTTCTTTAGAGATATGCTTTCAACACATGAGCCTTTGGAGGAACTTTCCAAGCCCAGAGCATAACATCAGATGACCCTAAGCAAGCCCTTATGTCCCTAAAATGATTACACACTAATGACCGCTTCTAACTCCCAGGGCACACCTTGCGGCCGCACACCAGCACACCATTCCTCCTCTCTTCCAGCCCCGTGGGATGCTTGTCCCAGGTGCCCTTCATTCATCATGTCTCTACTTCAGCCCCATCTCAAAAAGGATGCCGGGGGAGCAGCACAACCCTCATTCCATCACCCTGGAAATAAAGATGAGAACCCCCTCCCCACACAGGGAAGGATCTGGGGGTTGGAGTTCAGGCAATTTTCCCCAAAGGACCACATTTTCTTTCCTAAGAGAAATTCTGGTGTCAGCCATTAAATAATAATTTCTCCACCTCATTACCTAAACCATGAGGCTGGAAGAAATAAATGTTATAATGCTGGTATTAGTGCTATGTTTTGGAAGTGAAGAGAATTGAGTGAAATTGGATGATTAAGCCCAGCTTGGAAGATTATGGCAACTCCACAGAAGAAATACCATTTGAGCTGTTTCTCATTGGCCAGTGAGGGAAGATTTCCTTAAGGAGAAAGAAATGGGTGGAGAAACGTGTGGAGTCAGGAGAGCCCTTGGCCAGGGTAATGTGATGTCTGGTGTAGTTTGACCCTTGGAGTCTTTGGAAGGAGTCAGATCCAAAGATGTACATTTGAGGCTTCATCCTGAAAGATGGAACCAGGGTCTCATGCATGCCGGGCGTGTGCCCCTCAGTGAGCAGCAGCCCCTGCTAGCCTAGGCTTTTGACCAGGAGAGTGGTGTGACCTGTCTTTTGTTCTCATGGTGTCAGTATCAAAGTCCACAATACATCAGAGGTGCCCAGAAGATGCTCTGAATGGAGGAATGCGTGCATTAGAAAGGACGACTCTTAGCTGGGCGTGGTGGCTCACACTTGCAATCCCAGCATTCGGGAGGCTGAAACTGGAGGATCACTGTTTTTGGCCAGCCTCAGCTAATTAGTGAGGTCCTTTGCAACTCAGTGGGACCCTGTTTCAAAATAAAGAATAAAAAATAGGGCTGGAGGTATAGCTTGGAGTTAGAATGCCCCTAGGTTCTATCCCTAGTACTGTAAAAAAAAAAAAAAAAAAAAAAAAGACTCTGAAAGAGTGAACTCAGCTGGGGAGAGACTGACAAGGTTTTTTCTTTTCTTTTCTTTTTTTTTTTTTTGTACTGGGGATATACCCCTCTGGGGTACAAACCAGCTGTTTTTATTTTGGAACAAGGTCTCAGTAGGTTGTTGAAGGTCTTGCTAAGTTGTTGAGGCTGGCTTCAAACCTGTGATCCTCCTGTCTCAGCCTCCCAGGTACTGGGATTACAGGTGTGCACCCACATCTGGCCCAATAAGGGTCTTTTCCAATAATTCAGGTTGAAAATAATAAGGAGGACCAGGTGGGGGGCTGAGGACAGAGCATTTAGGAGGTGGGGGAATGGCAGGGATTCTTGCTCCATGAGATAGGGTGGGGGGACATAATAAAAATTGGGGATTTGGGAAAGGTCTGTGGCCTGTGTGGGTTAGAAAGCGGTGTCGTTCACCAAGGTGGGGGCTCCTGGAGGGGGGCCAGTCTTGGCGCAGTTGGAGGGGAAGACACGGCCACATGGAGGCTGGTTCTGTATCAGCTGAGACTGAGGACGCTCAGGTGTGGATTTGTTGGGGTGGGGGATGTAAGTTTTACAAGTGACCCAGATCATGCCCCTTCCCCAGCCCTATGGCCTCTCCCCAGAGACACTCTGCACGGTGTTCCCCAGGGCAGGAGCCTCATTTGTTTTACCTCAGAACAAACACACATTGAAGCCCAGCACGAAGTAGCCATTTTTCATCCCCGTCCCCAGCCACCAGCAACTCCCGGGAGCCCTCACCCGTTATCTCTCCACTTGGCACCACCATCAGTTTGCACGGGGACAAGGGACTGTATCTCCTGGAGATGTGCTGATCTGCTATCAGCAATGGGCTTTCACTTTGAGTCACGGTGTTTCCAAATGTCCATGGGAGGAGCGGGCCAGCTGATGGAATGTTAACTGTTTGGAGAGTTGGAGGACGCTTCTAGATAAAAATCAAGCCACAGAGTGCCTACATTCTTTACCCTGAGGAGTCCAGGAGCCCAGGGGAGGCAGCAGGCAGGGGCCATGCCCCGTGAACATACTGGGACACGGATAAGATATCCTGGGATCCATGAGGTTCAGGGACCAGGGGCCAATTTCTCTGGCATGGATGAGGATATGAGCTAGTGATTTGGTCATCCATCCATCCATCCCACAGATGGTCATTCCAGACTCATGCAGGGTACCAGGAATATAAATGTGAGCAAATAAACATGTATTTGTTGCTCAGACAGACAGTACACCAGCCATTACAATGCTGAGTCCTGGGAGTTCAAATGTGGACCTTGTGTAAGACTAAGAGGTAGCTAAACAAAAAAGGGCAAAGGGGCCAGGCGTGGGGGCGCACGCTTGTAATCCCAGTACCTGGGAGGCCGAGACAGGAGGGTCACAGTTTCAAAGCCAGCCATGGCAACTTCGCAAGGCTGTCAGCAATCTACTGAGACCTTGTTTCCAAATAAGATGTAAAATTGGGCTGGGGGTGTAGCTTGGAAGTAGTATGTCTCTGAGTTCAGTCCCCAGTACCAAAAAAAAAAAAAAAAAAAAAAAAAAAAAAGGGAGGCAAAAGGCAAAGTATATTGCAGAAAGGTGCTATAGCAAGTACAAGGGCCTGGTAGGTGTTGGGGAGATGTGCAGGAAGAGCATGCGTGATTGAGTGCAGGGGGAGCTCAGCATGGCTAAACACATGTGAGCACATGAGCGCAAGCAGGCATGCACATATGCAGATGTGTGTGTGGGTGTGCAAACATGTATGGAGGGAGAGGGGGAAAGTAGGAAGAGATGAGACTGGATAATGTGGTCTGGGGAGATAACTGCAGACTCTCTTCAAAGGGCTCAGGGGTTAAGAAACAGAAGCCAATAGAGAAAGAGAAAAGCCAGGGAGAAAAATGTTTTGAAGCCAGGCGCACACCGTGGTGGTGGACACTTGTAATCTCAGTACCTGGGAAGCTGAGACAGGAGGATTGCAGTTTCTGGATAGTCTCAGCTACTTAGTGAGGCCTTCTGCAACTTAGTGAGACCTTGTTTATAAAAAAAAAAAAAAAGAGTAAAAAATAGGGCTGGGGATGTAGCTTAGAGGTGGAATGCCTCTGAGTTTCATCCCCAATACTGAAGAAAAAAAAAAAGTTTTGAAAGCTGTCTGTCTCCTCTCTGGACCAACTGTCCTGCAACAAACCTCCCCAGGGAGAAGGAGGTTCTGAAGGGCCTGCCCACCTGGACCACGAGAGTGAGAGGGGAGAGAGAGAGGGGAACCACCAGTTAAGAACGCCATACCCCCCTCGGCTGTGCACCCCATTAGTGCCTGAGGAAAGGGTTAACACATTCCTGTTTCTCTACCTTGCCCTCTAGCTAGCTCCCCAAAGACAGTGCTGTTGGCTAAGTAGGAAATTTCCAGGCCAAGGGTGGACAACCCCGGCCTGCACTTGAACAATTCAGAACAAGTCCGGCCAGCTCCAGGTGCGGCCCTGGGCCAGGTGAGTTGTTCTGTGGAGATTTCCTCCTCGTGGGGCCCTGGCCTTTGTCTCTGCAGTCGGAGCCCTGGCCTCCGGCCACTGTGCCCACTCTCCTGTGGGGCTGTGAGTCACCTGAGAACGGACAGGTGGGGGAGACAGGGAAGCCACTAAGCACAGGGTGAGGTAAATGCCACAGCAGGGGAGTGACAGGGGTGGTGCTGGGCGGAAGCTGTTTGTCTGTATTATTTTACCTCTGTTTCGCCACCATCCTATCAGGTAGGTGTAATAGGCAAAACAGCAGCCCCGCAGACGCGCCCGCGCCCCCCGGATCCTGCATGTTACCTTCCAAAGCAAAAGGGACTTGGCAGATGTGGAAAGTGGAGAAGGTCTTGAGATGGGGAGGTTTTCCTGGGTCGCCTGGGTGGCCCGCAAACTGGGTCCATGAGAAGAGGAACCAGGGAGGGTCCCAGGCACAGCGACGGGGGCTTGGCAGTGGTCAGGAGGCAGGAGACATGGGTGGCTCCCCAGCGGGAAAAGAAAAGGATCCCGCTGTCCCGCTGTCCCGAGGGCCTCCGGGAGGAACGCGGCCCTGCTAGCTCCTGGATTTTAGCCCAGGAGACCCATGTCAGACTTAATACATTGGTCTTGTTTGAAGCCGCTGAGTTTGTGGTGATTTGTTATATCAGCAATAGGAGACCGTCACGGCAGGTGTTGTTATTAATATCTGCACTGTAAAGGCATTAAGAAAAAATGATCCTGGCACTTGCTATCAGGACTACTGCAATAGGAGAGGGAGGCTGGGCTCCACCCAGGACACAGGACCGGCCCGCAGCAGCAGAACCTGCGGAGCTGGGCGCGGGGACCCAGGACAGAGCCCTCTGCCGCATCTTGCTTGGACTCAAGAGAGTTGAGAACTTGTTATTCTGAAAGGTCGTGGCGTTTCTGTCCTGTGCTCCATCTTTGGGTCTGGTGGGGGCTCTTCCTAAGTCTGACCCGAGGGCCCCGTGCTACCCCAGCGTCAGAGGTCCACAGCGGGGTGGTGTGTAAGGCGGGCTCAAGAGCAGTGGACGGTGAGAAGTGTGAGGACATGGCTGTGACTCTGAACTTCCATAGGCCAGAGGGTGTGAATGGAGTCATTTAAAGACACTAGCAAGCTGGGTATGGTGGTGCACACTTGTAGTCCTGGTGCTTGGGAGGCTGAGACAGGAGGATGGCAGGTTTGCAGCCAGCCTCAGTTACTTCATGAGGCCCTCTGCAATATTAGTGAGGCCCTGTTTTAAAATAAAGGATTAAAAAATAGGTCTGGGGGTATACCCATGGGTAGAATGCCCATGGATTCAGTCCCCAGTTCTGCAAAAAAAAAAAAAAAAAAAAAGCAAAAAACAAAACAAAATAAAACAAAACAACACTGGTATATCAGTGCATTATCGTATTCCTATAATCCTTGTATTTAGGAGGATGAGACAGGAGGATCATGGGTTTGAGGCCAGCTTCAGCAATTTAGCAAGACCCTTATCAACTTAGCAAGACCTCATTTCAGAATAAAAGGGCTAAGAGGGGAGGGTTGTAGCTCAGAGCTAGAATGCCTTTACATACAATTCACTGTATCAAAATAGAAAAAAATAATCTAAAAAGACACTGGCTATGATAGTTAATTTTTCATCAACTTGGTTTGGACTAGGGTGCCCAGATAGTTGGCCAAACATTATTCTGGATATTTCTGTGAGGATGTTTTGGGTGAGATTAACTTCAATTGGCCGGCTTAGAGTAAAGCAGATTGCCCTCTATAATGTAGGTGGGCTTTGCCCAATCGTTGGAGGAGTTACCTGAGGTGGCCTCCGCGGAGCAGACGGCCCTCTGGCCTGACCTGCAGCGTCTGCACCTCCTGGGCCTCCGGCTGCTGGCCCACCCTGCAGACTCTGACCTGCCATCTTCCATGAGCAGATTCCATTAACTCTCGCCCCTCTCAGGGGTTCTGTGTCTCTGAAGACCCTGCCTAACACGGCCCCCACAAGATCGCCTTCCAGGGCCTGGGCAGCCTCTGGGTGGCCCTGCTGGATGCAGACTCATGGGGCAGGAGGACTATCTGGATCATCGTTCAGCCATGCACAGGGGCCGGTTGGGCGACAGGCACCGGGGACATCGGGGGTGGGGGGCTGCTGTTCCCAGGGGGAGTATTTCCAAGGAGCCCATGGAAACCATGTGTTCAAAATGGCTTGTGAGAAAAATGGCTCATCAGGATAGAGGGGTGTCTCGAAGGCTTCCAGAACAGCCAGTCATAGTAAAGAAAAACTTGAGAGAAAGCGAGAGAGGAACAAAAACTGGGAACCAGAGACCTGGCAGGAAGCCGGGCTGAGGTCTCTCCACTTCCATCCGGTGGTTTCTCCTGTCATCCTCTCTGTCATCCTCTCCTGTCATCCTCTCTGTCATCCTCTCTGCATCTTTCCCTTTGCTCATCCCTCATCGTAGATTGTCTCTAGAGGTCTTCCTTATTCATGGGCTCAAGACCCACTACCTGCTATTGATATCCCCTAGTTCAAACATTCCAGAGACATCTGATTGGTTGATGGCTAGCCAATGACCTGCCTTCCCTGGGTGAGGCACACCCCTCTCAACAGTGAGCTGGGGCTTGATGGAGGGCCGCTCTGCCAGTCCCAGTGTGTTGGGCTACTCCCTCCCAAGGCTGCGAGCCGAGTAGGTGAAGCCACTGAGAGCAAGTCAAGTGTACTGGTGGGAACAAAAGGGCTGGTGTGGCTGCAGCCTGCAAAACATGCAGAGTTGTACTCAGAGGTGAGGACAGATCGTAGAGTCTTGAGTGCTGGATCAGGGAGTTTGAACTTTAACTCCTGTGGCCAGGATCGGAGAAGTGACATTTGTCAACAGCTCCATCCCTTCAGGCTACTGCCAAGTGGCTCATTTACCTGGCTAAGTAGTATGATTTGAAGGCGGCAGTGAGCTGGGAAATGCTCTGAGGACGTGTCTTTTTTGATGGACGCTTGAAAGGATGCTCAGGCTTTGGGAATGATCCACTTCAAGGACTCTTGGCTTTTGTATGTTTCCACTCTCGATTGCAACACTACTCTAATGTGGTTTTTTGCATTGAATTAAAATTAATCTAATACTTGACAACTCTGGCTGGATGCCTGCCAAATATGGAGACTCGAGATGCTTCCTGTAAATTCTGCCACAGAGCCGTTCTTACGATTCAGGGAACATCTCATTTATCTCGGTGCTATGCACTCCTGACCCTGATTCTCCAGGGATTCCTTCTGTAAGATTCTCTTGCACGAATGTGAGTGTGTTTCGTGGCAGTTACTTTTTCAAATCTGTATAATCTCCGGGGAGCAGGATGATCTGGGGTGCAGGGAGAGGGTCATTTAGATGAACCGACTCTGCTCAAAGTCAGTCTTGGATTTTTTCCAGTAATGATCTCTTTCGTCATTAATGGCCTGCTGGGTGAATCTTATTATATCTCCTTAAAATAATTTAGATGCTAATATCTCCCAGTGACCATCATGTGGGGAAGGCAGGGCTGGAGGTGGTGTGAGGAGGACTGAAAGCTGTCTAATACTAGGCTCTTCTTCACAGCTGGAGACCCTCATCCATGGACTTGGAAAAGCTGCCCCAGCAACCAGGATTTTCATGCCTTTACCCTCCAAATGCCTTTGACTGGTACTCCAAAAGTTTTGCTTTCTGAAATGAGTAACTAGGATTCTGAGCGAGCAATCCAAGGGGATTCTGGGTGAAAAGTCCAAGAGAAGTATGGCTAAATGATGAAAGGGTAATTGTATTTTTTAAAAATGTGTGTGTGTGTGTGTGTGTGTGTGTGTGTGTGTGTGTAGGTTTGCCTTCTAGTTCTAGGTTTGCTGTTACAAGCTGAAGTCCTGCATTCCTCCCTCCCTCTCTCCATCCCTCCCTCTCCCTTCCTTCACTAGCTACTGATGTCTCCACTGTGTTAGGCCCTGTTCTCAGAACACCAAAGATAAATAAGCCATCATTTCTGCACCAAGAAATTTATTGCTGATTGTGACTTTTTCATTCCTGTGCCTCACTTTCCTTACTTGTATGGAGAGGAGGTTGGAGTAGAAGTTCATGGAAGGCCAGGCACAGTGGTGCATGCCTTTAATCCTAGTACTATGGAAGGCTGAGACAGGAGGATCACAGGTTCGAGGCCAGCCTCAGCAAGGCAACAAAACCCTTAGCAACTTGGACCCTGTTAAAACGAAAGAAAGAAAAAAGTCTACAGAGGCTCTTGAGAGCTAGTGTTCCGGCCTCTGGATCTCATTCGTCAGTTCTCACCAACGACTGCATCCCGGCCAGGGAGGAGCCCGTCAGGCTCCTGCTCTTGAGGAGCACAGGGTCGGTTGGAGCAGAACGTCCCAGTGGTAAATGGGCAATGTATGTCCATCCAGCGCACTGTGGGAAGGCAGAGGAGGAGAGGAACAGCTTTGCTTGGGGGCGATTGTAAGGCTGGAGGATCTCAGACTTCCCGGTTCCAACTTCCTGGGATCCCCAGAGAATTCCAGCCTGATTCCTGTGACTCTTGGACTCCTTTCCCTGGACAAGTCCCGTGTGGTTCTTTGTAAGTTCTTGGAGCTTGGTTGCTGGTTCAACCTCGGGGTACTGAGTAGTAAAACAGGCTGCATCCACGCCGGGGTTCTTAATGTTGAGCAACAGGGAATATGCCACCACTTAAAAACAAAGTGATAATGTTGTTGACATTTTAACAGAAATATTTCTTGTTGCATGCTAGAGAGTACGCCAATGTTGTTTTCTTAGCACAGGAGGAGGTGTGGGTGTGAGTATAAAGCTCGATTGTGTAGCATATGGGCCTCCCCAGCTGGGGGAGGGGTCAAGATGGTACCCCAACCATCATCCTAGGATGCTCCACCCCTGCTCTGTCTCTGTCTACCTGTAGGAGCTCCGGCTCTCGAGCATCTATCCCAGTATATCCTGGGAGTTCCTGGCTGGGTCGCTATGAGTTCCTGAAAGCAGAACCGCAGTGCAGGTGTATCAGCGAGGAGTCCACGATGGAAGCACCACCACCATTAGAAAGAAGTGGACTGTCCATCTACGCCTCCGAGTAGGGGCTGCCTGAGCCTGGCTGGTACCCGTGGTCTCCAGCGTCTCTCCTGGGAGAATTCACAGGATTCCTTACAAGGATTTGACCTCCCACAGCGTGGGAGTCTCTGTAAGGCTGTGGTCCTCGTGCCTGATGTTGGAGCTCGCCGTCTGGAAGGGAGGCAGTTGGGGAGGAAGGAGGATGCAGAGGGGGGAGAACATGTTCCCGGTGGAACCACACGAGGACTCTGAGATTGGCGTCTGTTTTTCTTGCCTCTGGAGGTGTGGAGTGTCCTGTGGAAGCCAGGCCTCTGGGTCACAGAGCTAAACTCCTACATGTGACTTAGAATTGAGGGCGGCTGAAGGAAGGTTCTGGAAATGGTGGGGCGGGTATAGCCCTCATGCCCATGGGACAAGCCTGCCACTTGAACACAGGTGTGGGAGCTACAGAACGGCTCCTGCTTCCTCTGACCCCATGGCTCCCGCAGGAAGCTCCTTGAGGAAGTGGGATTCTGGGAAATGTAGTTTAACTTAGTCAGGATGACGCGTTACAAAGTCACCAAACAAGGAGTGTGGGAGCTGATTCCAGGAAACACTAGTGGGGGTGAGAGGAGGGGAGTAGAGCAGGGAAAAAACAGAAGCCAGGGGAGGGCGTCTGGCCGGCCAGTTCCACTCTGGTCACCTGGGTTTGATCCCCTGGCGAACTCCCAGGACGCTCTGAACCAGTCTTGGTCTACAAGATGGTTCCCCCAATGGGCTGAAGAAGTTGGGGCATCGTTCCCCACCAAGTTTCCCTCTGTCACAGGTTGGAGACAGGGTTAATGGGTGGAGTCACGGGTATTCATGACGCCCAGCCCTGGGGGCCCAGGGACCCGGCAATGCTACCAGGATTCTTTCCATTCTGGGGCATGGAATCCCCCCCACCCCATCCCTTCCGTACACTAAGTGGAGGGAATTCCATTCTAGGGCCACTGTCTCTGTGTGGGGCAGAGTGGGGCAGTGTGGGGCAGATCTGGGTCTACTCTCAGGCTTCATGGAGATTTTAGGGAGTTTATTATTATTTTAATTTCGTGGTACTGGGGATTGAACTCTGAGCTACAATCCCAGCCCTTTTTATTTTATTTATCTTTATTTTATATTTTTGCTTTGAAATAGGTTCTTTCTAGGTTACTGAGAGCCTCACTAAGTTGCTGAGGCTAGCCTCAACCCTGCAATCCGCCTGTCTGAGCCTCCCAAGTACCAGGATTAGAGGTGTGCATCATGACACCTGGCTTAGGGAAAGAGTTTATAATGTACTAGTTTTTCCTTCCTGGACTTAGCTAAGTGTGAGGAGGTGGGCCAAGAGATGGCTGTGGCTGATACAGTGTTGTTTCCAGAACAACATCTCTTCTGACCAGGACTCCCTGCCTGTGGGCTGAGAGTGTGCTTGGCTGGGTGGACTCCTGCTTCTCTCGACACAGGCCCTGCAGGACCACCGCTCAGCCCAGCCGGCGGCCTCAGAGCGCTCAGGAACCTCAGCGCTGGAAGAGGTCTGCCAGCCGGCCCACCCAACCCCTCCTTCACTGACGGAGGGTCAAGGCCCAGAAGGAACACAGGAAGGTCCCAGAAGTTTGAGGCCAGCCTGGGCAGCACAGAGAAATCCTCAAAAAAACCAAACCAAAAGAAGAAACCCAACCAAGTAGCCAAACAAACAAACAAAACCCCCAAATCATCAAGCTTGGGGTTTAGCTTGGTTATAGAGTGTGTACTTAGCACGTTTGAGGTCCTTGGTTCAATTCCCAGTGCGTGTGTGCACATGCGCGTGTGCACACATGCACACGCACACGCACACACACACATACACACACACACACACCTTAAGATGAACATATTTTGTTTTGGTTTTTTGAGATGTGATAACTCTTGCCAGGTGTGGTGCTGCATGCCAGTAATCCCAGTACTTGGGAGGATGAGACAGGAGGATTGCAGGTTTGAGGCCAGCCTTAGCAATTTAGCAAGACCCTCAGTAACTTCGCAAGACCCTGTTTCAAAAATAAAAGAAAAGGGTAGCTGAGAAGTAGAACACCCCTGATTTAATCCCCAGTACACACATAAAAATCATGTCTTGCTATTTCCTCCTGCATGAGCCTTGAATGTCCTCCCCAACTCTCTGGCACCTTCCTCTTCATGCTTGGGGATCCCGCTTGCAGGCCACCTCCACCTCAAAGCTGTCAGCCAGTCCTTCCAGCTTCTAGTAGCACGTGTGTCTGCTGGGCCCAGATCATATCTCTGTGCAGGGAGCAAACTCCTGCATATGTCACTTCTGAGGCTTTTCACGTGTTCATATCTCTAAACCTGGGACACATTTTTGCAAGAAATGACATTGCCATAATTACTGGTGGACAGGTAACAGTTATGAAATATGGCTGTTTGAGGAAGGCCGTGAACCTAGGTTTTTATCTCTGAGTTTTCCCAAGAAAATCTAGAATCAAAACTAAATCCCAAGCCGGGCATGATGGTGGACACTTGTAATTCTAGTACTTGGGAGGCTGAGACAGGAGGATCACAGGTTCAAGGACAGCCTCAGCAAGTAGTGAGTCGAGACCCTGTTTCAAATTAGGAAAGGGAAAATAGGGCTGGGGGTGTAGCTCAGAGGTAAAATGCCCCTGGGTTCAATTTCTAGTACCTAAAACAAAATAAAATAAAACAAAAACTAAATCCTGGAGGTGCAGGTAAAGCTCTCTCTTAAGCTCTCCTTTTTGTTTTTGGTGCTGGGAACTGAACTCAGGGTATTCTCCCTTCAAGCTATACCTCCAGGCTTTAAATTTTTTTTTTTTTAATTTTTTTACTGAGTATTGAACCCAGGGACATTCTACCTCGGAACTATACCCCTAGCCCTATTTTTTATTTTAAAATGGCCTCACTAAATAGCTGAGGCTGGTCATGAACCTGTGATCCTCCTGTTTCAACCTTCCAAGTACTGGGATTACGAGTGTGTGCCACCCACCCACTCTCAGCTGGGGCCTTTTTTTTTTTTTTTAATGTTTTGAAATAGAGTCTTATAAGTTTCTGAGGCTGGCCTTGAGCCTGAACTCTTCCCGTCTCAGCCTCTCAAGTACTGGGAGTACAAGTGTGCGCCACCACGCCTGGTTTATAGCGTTCTCTCTGAGGAAATGAATCGTTACTTGGGAGGTTGAACAGCAGGATCACAGGTTCAAGGCCAGCCTTAGCAACTTAATGAGACTCTGTTTCAAATAAAAAATTAAATAGCACTGGGGATATATTTTGGAGGTAGAATTCTCCTGGGTTCAATCCCCAGTACCAAGAAAAAAAAAAAAAAGGAAGAAAGAAAAGAAAAGAAAAGAAGCATCATTAAGCTGTTGATATCAAAGAGGATGCTGGTATATGAAAAAGCCCAGAGGCCTGGGCAGAAGCCACTCCAGATAGAATGAATCTGAAGAGCTGGATTCTGAATGTAAGGTTGTAGAGATTCTTTTTGGGGGTGGTGGTGGTGGGACTGGGGATTGAACCCAGGGGGATCCTACCTCTGAGCTATACCCCCAGCCCATTTTTTTTACTTTTTGTTTTTGAATCAGCATCTTTTTAGGTTGCTGAGAGTTTCACTACATTGCTGAGGCTGTCCTCTAACCTGTCATCCTTCTCTTTCAGCCTCCCAAGTACTGGAATTATAAGCATATGCCACCATGCTCAGTTAATATAATAAATTATAAATCTCAAGCAATTGGTTTTTCTTATTGTTTTTTTATATGTGTATGCCCACGACTGATGTCATGAAAACCCCCATGTCTACTTGAGTTGAATAGAACTCTTTGACTTAATTCAAAGAAATTTAGACAAGATGGATAATTTAATGTCACATAGTAGTCAACCTGGAGTTGGGAGGGATGTTTCCTCATTTAGCTCAGTGGGGAAGGGGTAGCAGCTCTTGGAGGACAAAGACCTTCCCTTTCTCTCTTCTCCTCCTTTTTCTTTTTACTTTCTTCACCAAGTATTTGCTGATCCTTCTTGTGAATGAAACGCTGTGCCTGTAGTTAAGAATACAACACAGCAAAGAACAAGAAAGACTTGGTTCCTCCCCTCTGGGGCTTGGAGTCCAGGAAGGAGCGACCGAGGCAGGGAGGTTTCTATGAGGAAGAGGGAAGAGCTGTGATATGGTACAATAGGAACTCCTCTAGGGCCGGGCAGGTGGGGATGGTTAAGGAAGGCCTTAACCATGGGGGCTAGGATGATTGCCCTTCCTTTACTATCTGTATTGTAAGCAAAGCTTGTTCTGGGAGCTCATGGTGGTGATAGAACAGACCCTGACCCCTGGCACTTAGAGCAGGAGAAGTGGGTTAAGAGGAAGACCATCCGCTCTGGCCCAGGTTCTGGTGTCAGATCTGCCACCATGCCTACAGGCGACTTAGAGTCAATCCTTCCAGTCAGGTTTCAGTCCTTTGTGAATCATGGGCTGGAAGACTACCACCATGCCAGGGGTGCTGGGTATTTGTCTTCATTCCGCTCAGTTTTGGGGGACATGATTGCACTGGGGTGGAGGCTGGTATGACAGTCAAAGTGTCACTGCAGGGAGCTCTTCCTACTCTCAGAAGGGTCCCTCCTGAGCCTCCTCAAAACTTCTCAGCGGCTCACAACAGGTCACCTGCAGCCTCTGCCATCTGTGGTGCCTCTCCTATGCTGGGGTCCAGCCCTGAGCAGTTGCAGTGTTTTTCCAGGGTGTCCGGTGTAATGAGAGGGAGAAGAGGAGGCTCCTGCTGGCATCACATGCTTGGGTTCTGGGCGGATGCTTCAGCCTCTTTTCTCCTGCTCCCCTTCCCCAGATGTGACCCTGAGGTTCCAGCTCACATCTGTCCCCAGAAGTGCACCAGGTGGTTCTGCATGCCCCAGGGCTCAGGACCTCTGAGATGGGACCTCTGCTCCCATCCTGTTGGGGATCCTCAGGACAAAACCCGTCACTCTGCTGGACCTGAGTGGGGAGCTTCATCCTCTTGGCTGTGTTCTGAGGGGTGTCCTGGAGGAGGGTTGTGGGCCCCCATGCCATATCTTGAGTTACATTTCCCAGCCTTGCCTCTCCTTGGCTGGTGGGGTATGGACAGGCTAGGGAAGCCGCCACACAGAAGGACTGCTTGTCCCTGGCCCCAGCCCCTGGAAAACCAGAGCCTTCAGGGTAGATTCTATCCCAGGACCCTGGGAGCTCCTGGAAATGTGACATCTGCAGGAGTCGACTCCTCGATCTGCCGTGTGCAGCCGGCACGTGTCTATAGCCCAGTGGCTGACATTCTTTGAGTTCTTTGTCCAGAGGCACCATGTAAATCAGTGGATGCCAAAAGGGGTTTCTGGGTATGGAAGGTCCCCGTGTCATGCACCCCAGCTCTGCTGGAATGGCCTATTGCTATTGAATGAAGGGATATATTGGTCTTTCCTGGGTCCTACAGGATGCTGAGGGAAAGACTGGTATGAGCAGGGCTCAGGGATGAAGGAAATGGTACTAGTTATTTTGTTTTTTGTGGTACTGGTGATTGAACCCAGGGGCATTCTATCTTCGATCCATACCCCTCCAAGCCCTATTTTAGATTCTGGGGACTAGACTCAAAAACATTCTACCTTCTTAGCCCTATTTTATTCTTATTTTATTTTATTTTTTAAAATTTATTTTTATTGGTGCATTGTAATCATATATCACATTGGAATATAAGACTTGAGAGGATATACAAGCACACATCATCCAATTAGCCCTCATCCAGTCCCCATCCCATTCCCTCCCCCTCCCTCAACCCCATGCTTGTTTGGTGATTAACTTTGATACATATGTTTATGTACCTCCTGCTTTTTAAAGAGGCTCCATCCTCCCCTATTCCATACCCTCTGATTGGTCACCTTAATTGCTTCACTATAGGGCCCTTTCTATAGCTCGACCACTTCCTGTTGCCCATTTCCTCCTAGTTATTGCTGATTAGGGGAAGCATCTGGTTTCAATTTTCTGCGATATTTCTCTGTGCATGCCGCATTGCAAATACCGATCCCACTCTTGACGGCCCCAGTTGTGGCCTGGCTACCTGGTAAACTGATCAGACCTCGCTGGTTCAAGCAGCGGCCTTGCCTCATGGGAGGCCCCGGTTCTGGCCTCGCTGGCCCCGACACTGGCCTAACCCCTCAGCAGGCTCCGATCCAGGCCTCGGAGGCCCCAGCACCGGCCTTCCTCACGGCAGGCTCCGATGTTAGCTGATGGCCCTGGCATCGGCCTAACCCCTCGGCAGGCTCCAATCCAGGCCTCGGAGGCCTCAGTAGCGGCCTTGCCTCACAGAGGGCTCCGATGCTGGCCAGTGGCCCCGGCACTGGCCTAACCCCTCAGTAGGCTCTGATCCCGGCCTCAGAGGCCCCAGCATCGGTCTTCCTTGCGGCAGGCTCCAATCCCGGCCTCGCTGGCCCCAGAACCGGCCTAACCCCTTGGCAGGCTCCGATCCCGGCCTCAGAGGCCTCAATAGCGGCCTTGCCTCACGGAAGGCTCCGATGCTGGCCAGTGGCCCCGGCACTGGCCTAACCCCTCAGCAGGCTCTGATCCCGGCCGCGGAGGCCCCAGCACTGGCCTTGCCTCGCAGCAGGCTCCGATCCCGGCCTCGCTGGCCCCAGCACTGGCCTAACCCCTCAGCATGCTCCAATCCCGGCCTCAGAGGCCTCAATAGCGGCCTTGCCTCACGGAAGGCTCCAATGCCGGCTAGTGGCCTTGGCACCGGCCGAATCCCTCAGCAGGCTCTGATCCCGGCCTCATAGGCCCCAGCACCGCCTTGCCTTGTGGCAGGCTCCGATCCCAGCCTCGCTGGCCCCAGCACCAGCCTAACCCCTCGGCAGGCTCCGATCCCGGCCTTGGAGGCCTCAATAGCGGCTTTGCTTTACGGAAGGCTCCGATGCCGGCCAGTGGCCCCGGCACCAGCCTAACCCCTCAGCAGGCTCTGATCCTGGCCTCACTGGCCCCAGCTCCGGCCTAACCCCTCGTCAGACTCCGAACCCGGCCTTGGAGGCCTCAATAACGGCCTTGCCTCACGGAAGGCTCCGATGCTGGCCGTTGGCCCCAGCACCGGCCTAACCCCTCGGGCAGGCTCCGATCCTGGCCTCGGAGGCCCCAGCACCGGCCTTGCCTCACGGCAGGCTCCGATCCCGGCCACGCTGGCCCTGGCACCGGCCTAACCCCTCGGCAGGCTCCGATCCCGGCCTTGGAGGCCCCAGTACCGGCCTTGTCTCACGGCAGCTCCGATTCTGGCCACGCTGGCTCCGGCACCGGCCTGACCCCTCGGCAGGCTCCAATCCCGGCCTCGGAGGCCCCAGCACCAGCCTTGCCTCACGGCAGGCTCCAATCCCGGCCTCGTTGGCCCTGGCACCGGCCTAACCCCTTGGCAGGTTCTGATCCCGTCCTCGGAGGCCTTAATAATGGCCTTGTCTCACGGAAGGCTCCGATGCCAGCCGTTGGCCCCAGCACTGGCCTAACCCCTCGGCAGGCTCCGATCCCGGCTTTGGAGGCCCTAGCACTGGCCTTGCCTCACAGCAGGCTCCGATCCTGGCCATGCTGGCTCCGGCACCGGCCTGACCCCTCGGCAGGCTCCAATCCCGGCCTTGGAGGCTCCAGCACCGGCCTTGCCTCACGGCAGGCTCTGATCCTGGCCTCGTTGGCCCCGGCACTGGCCTAACCCCTCGGCAGGCTCCGATCCCGGCCTCAGTGGCCCCAGCACCGGACTTGCCTCATGGTAGGCTCTGATCCTGGCCTTGCTGGCCCCGGCACCAGCCTAACCCCTCAGCAGGCTCCAATCCCGGCCTCAAAGGCCTCAATAGCGGCCTTGCCTCACAGAAGGCTCCGATGCCGGCTAGTGGCCCTGGCACCGGCCTAACCCCTCAGCAGGCTCTGATCTTGGCCTCAGAGGCTCCAGCACCAGCCTTGCCTCGCAGCAGGCTTCGATTCTGCCCTCACTGGCCCCAGCACCAGCCTATCACCTCGGCAGTCTCCAATTCCGGTCTCGAAGGCCCCAGCACCGGCCTTGCCTCATGGCAGGCTCCGATCCCAGCTTTGCTGTGTCCGTCGCCGGCCTCACCTCTTGGCAGGCTCTAATCCAAGCACCCTCTTCGCCCAACTATTTGTCGCACGTTCTCGAGGGTGCGTGGTGGTGGTAGCGTTCTGCCTCTGGGGTCATTACTTCAAAAGTTCCAGGTGTAATGTATCAGATCTCTGCCTCCCCTGAGTACTGGCCACTGCCATTGCCACTGCCTCCACCATTTCAAATCTTTCCCAAGCTCTTTTTCCATTCTGAATGTTGTCCAATCTTCCTAAGCATGCGCGATGGTAGCATTCAACCTTTGGTGTAATTTCTCAAAAAAAAAAAAAAAAAAAAAAAGGTTGGTAGGCTCCGATTTCTGCTTCTCCTGAATACAATTCTCCACCGCCAATGCGGAGACTGCTTTCAGCACCGCCTTTCTCCTTGGTCTCCGCTAAAGTCTCTCTCCTTACAGGTGATGTCCAAGATTCTTAACAATGTAGAGAAGAAACAGTCCTCCTTAGCGGAAAAATTTTCCAATAATTCCAGTTCATTTGGTAAGTTTTGTCTGCATCTCCAGTATCCTGGCATCTGCCACCTCCTTGACCCCTCTCCGATATTTTCCTTTTTTCTTTTTCTTTTCCTTTTTTACAGGGTACTTCCGGGTGGAGAGGGGTTCGCCTAGGGGTGCCCCGCCAGTGCCTGCCTACCAGACCAGGGTTGGGGGCCCAGGGGCCCAGGGGCCGGACCACGGGGTCCTTCCGGGTGGAGAAAGGGGTCGCCTAGGGGTGTCCTGCCAGCGCCTGCCCACCTGCCCAGGGTAGGGGGCCCAGGGGCCCGGACTACGGGGTCCTTCCAGGTGGAGAGGGGGTTTACCTAGGGGCACCCCGCCAGCGCCTGCCCACCCGCCCAGGGTTGGGGGCCTTTATTCTTATTTTAAAACAGGTTCTCAGTAGGTTGATGAGGGTCTCACTACTTGCTGAGCCTGTCCTTGAACCTGTGCTCTTCCTGTTTTAGTCCCACAAGCGCTGTGATGACAAGTGTGCACCACCACACCCCTATTTTATTTTATTTTGAAACAGGGTCTATGTCACCACGCACTGGCTTTGAACCTGGGAGCCTCCTGTCTCGGCTTTCCAAATACCGGGGTTACAGCTGTGCTACCATGCCTGGCTGGAGATGGTACTAGTTTTAATTTACTTTTAAGGCATTCTAAGGCACACCTGTAAGGCGTTCTGTTTACATCCTTTCTGCCGTTTATTATCTGGGTCAGCCTGGGCAACTGGCACCACCTCTTGGCTTCCTCTTAGGTAAAACAAGGGAAAGCAGAGCAGGCTGTGCGCGGGCCTCTCTGTGCGCATGGCTTCCGAGGACCCGCTGACTCCACAGCCTTGTCTTGGGGAGCAATGAGGTGAGAGACACAAGCCTCACATGGAAAGGCCTGGCTTTGGGGCAGCACCAGGAATGGGGAGCCAGGAAGAGAGAGAATGCCAGAGGCCAGAGGGGAAAGGCCTTTGAAGAGCAGCTCAGATGGGTCTTAGAGAAGCATCCTCCAGGCAGCTCTCCCACAAGTCCTGAGCAGGGGCCAGTGGAAACAGAAATGGAGGACATCTTTCTCTAGAGAGGCTGGGAGGCCAGAAAGCCCGGCGATTCCTCGGCACCCTTCCTCTCAGTCCTGGTGGGCAGTGCTTCTGAGGCTGCTTGGGAAGGTCTAACGGGCGCCCACTCTCTGCCCTCCCATTTGGTGGGCCACATAGGAGAAGGGACTAGGGGAAGCAGTGCAGATTATTTGGGGGAGTTTGGTCTAACTCTGCTCATTGATCATAAACAATTTTCTCCCAATTTAGCTGCAAGATTTCCTTCAGAACATTTGTGTCTATACAAATGAATACATTTGCATAATCGCTCCCACTGTGGCCGCCCCAGCCTCTGCGCACCTGCCCACCTGCACCCGCCCCTCTCTGCCTCCAGGAAGCCAGGCAGCTTCCCCCTGCTAATTTGATCAGGACGAGTAAAAGCAAAACCATCTGGTTTTTCTTCGACAGCTGATTCCAGAATCGCTGTTGTAAAAGACCTGTCTTCCAGGTGAGCCGGTGATATGGGGGGGGGGGGGTGTCTCTCTTCGCAGAGATGAAAGGGCTCAACCTGCTAGGAACGCCTGGGCGCCAGCATCAAGCTTCCAATGAATCACATCAAAGGCCTCCCTGCCATGGCCGGCCCCTTCCAGCTGCGGGAAAATGGGCTCATTAGAAGCGGAAAGAGTACATTGTTTGCATTAGGCGGTGCTGATTTACAAGCCAGGAGCAGCCTGGGTTCCCTCACCTTGAGCTCCAGGCTCAGGAGAGCCCTCCACTTCTGAAATGGCTCCTTTGAAGGTGCTCACAGCCTCCGGAAGAGGAGCAGGGAAACCGCCTCCTGCCTCCCCGAGCTCCTTTCTGCACTAATTAGGCTCTTACCAATTGAGCAATATCTGGGGTTGGGTAGAGACTAGCAGGGGGATGGTCGGCAAAGGCCTCTGCGTAATTGTGTTGATTAAGCGGTACAAGGCTGACAGTGTTGACTTCCTTCAAGATCAAGTCCCCGTGCTTGTGGGAGACCTGTTTTTCTGGGCCAATTTGTTTGTGTTGGCCTAATTGTGCAGGAAGAGCGTTTTTCAAGAAAACTGCGGCCTAGACAGTTTAACGTAGTTTTGTAAACACAATCCCTACAATTCCCAATGAGTTGTGGGAGGATCCCGAGGTCTGATTTTCTGTCCATGGTGATACCAGTTGCACCTGAAGCCATCTGCACAGTGTGGGACAGATTTGGAGCCTGGCTGGGTTAGTCAGAGGCAAAGTGGGCAGTATGGAGTGATAAGGAAAAATGATTCCCAGACTCCTGGAGTCCTGGAGAAATTTCAAAGAAGAACTCTGGCTCAAATAATATTTGGTGATTAAAAAAAATTCACTAGCCAGATGTGGTGGCACATGCCCGTAATCCTAGTATTTGGGAGGCTGAGACCAGAGGATCCCAAGTTTGAGACCAGCCTCAGCAACTTAGTGAAGTCCTTTAGGTACTTAGTGAGACAGTGTTTCAAAATAAACAAGAAAATAGGGTTGGGAGTATAACTCAGAGGTAGAATGCTTCTGGGTTCAATCTCTAGGCCCCCCCAAAAAATCCACCCTGGCTCTGTGTGTGTGTGTGTGTGGTACTGGGGATTGAACCCAGGGGCATTCTGTCTCTGAGCTACACCCACAGTCCTACTCTTATTTTTTTAAATTTTGAAACAGGATCTCACTAAGTTGCTGAGGGCCTCACTAAAGTAGCTGAGGCTGGCCTGGAACCTGTGATCCTCCTGTTTTAGCCTCCCAAGTACTGGGATTACAAGTGTGCACCACCATGCCCGACTCACTGCTGCTTTTAACAGGTGGTGCTCGCTGAGTATCTCTGGGGCCTCTTACATTTCCCAGTCTCCCCTGCCCTGGTGGGGTCACGTGACTGGTTCTGGCCAATGGATTTTGAGTGGAGGCGTGGACATAGTCAATGGTGACCGGAGGCAGTTGGGAGCCAGTGTTCCTTTTCCATCTTTCTTTTGGTTTCTGGCACAGACACCTTGGGGCCAAATATTCCAGACAGAAGGAAGCAGCCTCATCCACATCTGATTTGGTATAAGAAATAAATGTTTATTGTGTTAAGCCTTTGAGGTGTGTGTGTGTGTGTGTGTGTGAGAGAGAGAGAGAGAGAGAGAGAGACAGACAGACAGACAGACAGACAGACACTGAGACTGGAGATTAAACCCAGGGACATTTTTACTTCTGAGCTATACCCTCAGCCCTATTTATTTTTAATTTTATTTTGAAGCAGGGTCTTGCTATGTTGATGAGTCTCAGTGCTTCCTGAGGCTGTCCTTGAACCTGCGATCCTCCTGTCTCATCCTCCCAAGTACCAGGATTACAGGCATACACCACCACATCCAGCAAGGCTCTGAGACTTTTGCAGCTTAGTTCTTCTACCATTTGCTTCTGAGCTGTCACCTGGCCCCAGTGAATGTCACCAGCACTAGAAAATGGCCGTCTCAGGTGGGCATGGTGGTGCATGCTTGTAATATCTCAGTATTTGGGAAGCTGAGCAGGAGGATCGCGGTGAGGCCTTTGTAACTCAGTGGGACCCTGTTTCAAAATAAAGAATAAAAAATAGGGCTGGGGGTGTAGCTTGGAGGTAGAATGCCCCTGAGTTCCATTCCCAGTACCTCAAAAACAACAACAAAAAATGTCTATTTTATTTTAGCTCTATTTTATTGTTTGCAGATGCACTTGGTTGGACCAGCGTGAGCCAGCAGGCTAAGAAGATATTTAAGATATTCAAGCCTCAGATATTCAAGACGACCTTCCTGCCAGGACCCTGGGAAAGTGGGCTGATCAGGTACAAAGTCGGTGTGTTTCTGGAGGGCTGGTGACCTAGTCCAGGCACCTCTCTGCTTGTGGCTAGGGTTGTGGAAGGAATGTTGACTGAGAGGGATTTTGCTTGCTTTGTGATTGCATAGTTTGGCAGAGACCCTGGAACTGAAGGCTTGCTTGTCTTTTGTTCTGGGAATGGGGAGGGGTATCTGGGACTGTTTGTTGCTTTTGTGGGACATGCTAAAGTTGTCCTGCCCAGCTTCCCGGAGGAGAGGGACCGCGCGGCCTCTCGTCCTCAGGCCCGGTCGTCCTCAGGCCCTCTCGTTCTCCTCTTCAGCTGAACTTCTGTTCACATGTCTGTTCACATGAAACCCAATGTGGTCCTTTCAAAATGGCAAAGCATCAGTGCAGGAGTCTCTCTTACCTGGAGACCCAGGGCTTGCCGCACAGGTGCGCTGTCCCGTCCCAAACTCTGAGAGAGAGATGATCTGATTTGGCCAGCTTGAGTCAAGTGTCTCTGTGTGGCTGATCAGCTACAGATGCAGTAATTGCCACTTCTTGAAACTGGGGCTTTGGGAGAGGAGCCAGCCATCGCCATTACTTGTATGGACTAAAATGTTGGTCTCTGGACTTTAGTAAGTTTGAGCTGTTATAACTAAATACCATACAGATATTTAAACTTACAGGGTATGTATAAATGAGACAGGAATTTGTTTCTCATGGTTCAGGAGCCACGAGTCCCAGATCAAGGGGCCTCATATTCCATGTCTGGTGAGGGCCTGCTCTCTGCTTCCAAGATGGCGCCTATTACTGTGCCCTCCAGGGGGGATGTACTGAGTCTTCCTGTGATGGGAGGGCAGAGGGCAGAGGGCAGCCGGCTGAGGCTTCTCAGGGCATCCTCCTTTCCCTGGGAGCCGTAATCCCTTGTCTGTCTGCAGTGGTTTATTCTCCCCCATCATGTGAAGTCTGGGGGTGGGGGGCAGAGACGGAGAGTGTTACAGCTGAGTCCCCAGCCAGGGTCAGGAGGTATCACTTATATCTTCCTGCCAAACCCGGGTGCCTAGTTTTGTCCTTGCTGACTCTGGGAGCCTCTCTTTGGCCTTAATATCTTTTCTTCTTACCCACCTGCAGACAGGTGCACAGAGCAGTGGTGCTGCACCCCAAGCCTTTGTCTCTGCGGGGAGGACAGGGTTCTTGGGATGCAGCTGGAGGAGGGGCTGGCCTGACGCCACTCTCCATCTCCTTGGGCTGGCAAAGAACCCGCATGTGACTCGGTGACTCGGTACAGACGCCTCGGCTGGGCAGGAGATAGTGCGTGCTGAGGTTTGCACCGTGAAGGTCTATGCTGGACGCTGGGCTCCGGTGGGAGATGCTAATGTTGTTAAGTCTGCTTTTGAACTGGACAGCATTCTTGACATTTCAGCCCAAATGCCTGAGCCGGGAAAGCCTCCCCCTCCTGTTGTGCATCTCCAAACAGTGACTTGGTAGCAATATGACTTGACTTAGAAGCCCGGGGCAGTTTGCTCATAATTCTAATAACCATCCAGAATTAGATCTCTTCACATTCACCTTATTTCTTCCCTCATTCATCTTCTGGTCAGGTCATTAGGAACTCCCCGGTTCTTCCCCCAACCTTGGCGTTCTATTATTTATATATCATACACATTTCTCTACAGAGGCCCTGGAAAATGTGAAATGGCCAGGGAAGACAGAGACTCAAGAAACACTCTTTTCTTCAGCCACTGTTCTGTTTAATGCACTGGGATTTTAAAGTTTCTAGCTCAGTTTTGCCAAAGGGCTTCTTCCGGGGTTGCAGTGAGTTTGGGACAGGACAGGTTCTGGGGCCAGGCCAGTGGCCATGGCTTGGCAGGAGGGTGTGGAGAGGCAGAGGTTGGTCACACAGCTCCTTTGGCGACCCTAAGCAGGGCTTTTGGAATCTAAAATGTTGATGTGGCCATTATATGGCAAGATATGTTTTAATGTGGTCACATCTGTGCAGTACGACAGATTGGAAAACCACTATTTAAAGATGACATTTAGCTTTATTGTTTGTTTGTTGTTCTTGCTCACAAAAGAAACACTTGTGCATGAAAAAATTAAAACCTTACAAAATGCAGACAGTGGTATTCCTTATAATCCTACCACTCCTTAGAGATGGTGGTGCTGTGGGTTGTTGTATCCTAAAATTTTTTCCTATGCATATACAAACCTCAGTGAGAATGTGTGATTATGTATCATTAATTTGTTATAAACAGGGTGTACCTGTGACATCCTGAATCTGCTCGCCCTTCCTTCCTCCCTCTCTCTTTCTTTTCTCTTTCTCTTCCTTTCTTCTTTCTTTCTTTCCTTCTTTCCTTCTTTCCTTCTTTCTTTCTTTCTACTGGACATAGAACTCAGGGGCATTCTACCTCTGAGTTACACCCCAACCCCTTTTTTTTTTGAGGGTCTGGGGATGGAACCCAGGGGCATTCGACCTCCGAGCTACACCCCCTGCCCTATTTTTTATTCTTTATTTTTGAAACCGGGTCTCACTGAGTTGCAGAGGGCCTCACAAGTAGCCGAGGCAGGCCGTAAACCTGCGATCCTCCTGACTTAGCCTCCCAAGTACTTGGGTTACAAGCATGCGCCACCACACCTGGCTTCCAATGAATTTTGAAGTTGCATTTCCAGGTAATGTTCCTACCACGCGAAGTTAAGATAAATGATACCCAGGCTTGGCTGCAAGGACCAGATTTTTCAGCTCTAAGTTTTGGTCCATGCATTTAGGTGTTAATTTAATACAATGAATGGCAGAACAGATGAGCTCACTGCTCGGAGTCTATTCTCCAGGGGTGAGAAGTATTAACGACAATAAAAAATAAGACAAATGATGTGCAGATCAGTACGTTTATGAAGTTCAGGATGTAATGATTGTGACGGCTGATCCTCTTCCAATAACTCATTGCTCAAATGAGAGACATTTGTTAATAGCTCACAGCACCGAACCACAGATAGTACCAAGCGGCAGCACCAGCTCATCTCCACCTGCAGTGGCAGTTTGAGAAGTTATTCCTGCTGAGCCTCAGTTTCCTCATTGAGAGGAGGGGGCATGGCTGCTGCTCAGCTCTTGTCTTAGGCTTCGTGTGAAAGTCAAAGAAAGTAATAAAGGCCTAAGGGGTGCACAGTAGATATTTGCCTTTGAGGATTGCCTAGAACTCAAGTTTTCTTCCTGTTTGGGGGGCAAGTAAGAGGCAAAGCTCTGCCTCACATGCAGAGGTGGAAGGAATCAGGTATCTGCGTGCAGGGGATCAGATACTCTGGCTGGTGCACTGTATGGATGTACAGGGAAAATTACAATTCATCCCGGGGACCCTGGAGCTAGCAGAGGAGGCCGTGTTCTGCCTAGTCTCCTCCTCACTTCCTGGGTTTCTACCTGCTCAGAACCCAGTTCCCCTGCTGGGCGTGGTGGCGCACGCTTGTAATCCCCGCGCTTGGGAGGCAGAGACAGGAGGATCGCGCAGGTTCGAAGCTAGCCCCGCGCGCTGGCTTAGGAGACCCTGTTTCCAAATTAAAAAAATGCAAAAATAGGTCTGGGAGTGTAGCCCGGAGGTAGAAGGGCTTCCAGGAACCCCAGTACCACCAAAAAAAAAAAAAAAAAAAAAAAAAAGAACCCAGTTCCCCTCAATGCTACAACTGCCAGGCAGTCTTCCCCTCCCTCTCCTTCCTTCCTACCTACCTACCTACCTACCTTCTCATTGAACCCAGGGACACTCGACCTCTGAGCTATACCCCTAGACCTTTGTATTTCTTATTTTCTTAAACAGAGTCTTGCCAAGTTGCTGAGGACCTCACTATGTTGCTGAGGCTGGCTTTCAACATGCAATCCTCCTGTCTCAACTTCCCATGTACTGGGATTCCAGGTGTTTGCACCATGCCTGGCACATAATCTTAATGTGCTGCCCCAATCACCCGAAATTGGCTTCAGTCGTTGGCCATGAAGAGGCTTGACTGGGAGAGTCCTTCAGGAGCTGAGCACCTGCCGGGATCTCTATGTGTGGCATCAGCCACAGTGGTTCTTTCTCTGGAGGATTGAAGATGCGGGGCCTGGGATTCTTCCCTGAGATTCTGAAGCAGCCAGTTATGGGGAATTTGGGACTAGGTGGATCTTCAAGCTGGAAGGGACTCAGGTCTTAGTCCTGTTTTGTAATCCATCCGGAACACAAAGGCAAGTTCTTCCTTTAGAAACGCACACAGATGTGTCTGTTATCTCCCTCGATCACTTATCCCAATGCCCCTCCAAGCTGGTTAACTTGAGATATGGACACTGCTTTATGCACAGGGCTATTCAGTACAGCATTGTGTATATTTTAATAATATAAAGGCAGGTCTGATTGCTCAAAATGAAGGGACTAATGATTAAAGAATCATAGCTCAGCTACTCGACAGAATATTATGCAACTGCTAAAAGTGTGTTTGTGCAGTTATTTAGTGACAGGAGGAAATACAAGTTCAATCGGAAAGATGTAAAAACTTTTACCAAAATATAGTACAGTGCATTTTTTTTTTTTTTGGTGGTACTGGGGTTCCTGGAAGCCCTTCTAGCTCCAGGCTACACTCCCAGACCTATTTTATATTTTTGAAACAGGGTCTCTTACGCCAGCGTGGCTGGCTTCGAACCTGCGCGATTCTCCTGTCTCCGCCTCCCAAGCGCGGGGATTACAAGCGTGCGCCACCATGCCCGGCCAGTGCTTTTTTTTTTTTTTTTAAATAAACCAAAATGTAGCTTTCTTCATCTTTAAACTGTGTGTGTAGGGGAGCATGCTTCTAATTCTAGTACATGGGAGGAGGCTGAGACAGGAGGATTGCAAGTTCAAGGTCAGCCTCAGCAGATAGATTCTCATTAACCTAGCGAGACCTGTTTCAAAATAAAAATAGAGCTCAGAGGTAGAATGCCCCTGGGTTCAATCCCCGGTACCAAAAAACAAACGAATGAACAAACACTATATAGAAAATTTTCATTAAGGTCATTATGAGTCATATTGATAGCCAGGACAGTTTCATTTTAAGGCCAACTTGGAGACTGGAATGATCCTGGCTGTTTACTCCCCTGGGGTTTGTGCTGCTTCTCATGAGCTGTGACCAGGGAATGGGCAGGTGCCAGGGTCGTTGGCTGTGACATCCAGAGGCCAGGCTGGTCCTGCGGAGACCATCAGGTTGCATGACAGTGTTTAGTTACTGTATGATTTCCATAGAGGACTTTTTATTGAAACAGATGTTTGAATTCAACTCTGTTCTTTAGCTTGTAAATAATTTCTATCCAAACAATAAAACAGAGACTCCTAGGGAAAACATTGTATCTATTCATTAAAAATTGTGTATTTCTAGTCTTAAATTTTTTAATATCTGGTATTAGAAATTGAATCCAGGAGCATTTTATCTCCAAACTACACCCTCATAGCTTTTTTTTTTTTTTGCAGTACTGGAGATGGAACCCAGGAGCATTCTACCTCCGAGCTATATCCTCAGCCCTATTTTTTATTTTGAAACAGGGTCTCACTGAATTGCAAAGGGCCTCACTAAGTAGCTGAGGCTGTTGGCAAACTGTGATCCTCCTGTCTCAGTCTCCCAAATGTTGGTATTACAAGTGTGCATAACCATGCCTGGCTACCCTCAGGTCTTTTTATTTTTTTATTTTGAAACAGAGTCTTGCTAAGTTGCTGATGCTGGCTTAGAACCTGCAATCCTCCTGTCTCTGCCTCCCAAAGACTGAAATTATAGGCATGTACCACCTTACTCAGCTTAACTCTTTTTAAAAAAAAAAATTACCATGAAGCTGGACGTGGTGGCGCACGCTTGTAATCCCTGCCCTTGGGAGGCGGAGACAAGAGGATCGTGCAGGTTCAAAGCCAGCTGTGCTGGTTTAAGAGACCCTGTTTCCAAATAAAAAAGTATAAAAATAGGTCTGGGAGTGTAACATGGAGGTAGAAGGGTTTCCAGGAACCCCAGGACCACCAAAAAAGAAAAAAAATTACCATGAATAAGCTGGGCATAATGGTGCCTGCCTGTAATCCTAGTATTTGGGAAGCTGAGACGGGAGGATCACAGGTTTGTGGCTTGTGGCCATTCTCAGCAACTTAGTGAGACCCTTTTTCAAACTAAAAAATAAAATAGGGATTGGAGTGTGGCTCAGAAGTAGAATACTCCTGGGTTCAATCCCCAGTGCAAAAAAACAAAAAAACAAAAAAAGAAACAAAAAAACAAAGAAACAAAAAAACATGGCCATTGCCATGAATAGAACCTTTGCTCTTCTGTTTCCATTTGTCCCTTCTGCTTCCTGGGCGGCCCCTTCCTTTACCTGCATTCTTTCCTAAGGTCAGGGGCTCCTGGCCGCTGGGGCTCCGTCCTGGTTCTTTGATGCTTTCAGACTCTAGACAGGCTCCAATGCTTTGAATCCACCAAAGGGGGTTCATGCTTCCTTCTCCTGGTGCTTAGCTGAGAGGGGCTGTTCCACTAGGTTAAGTTATCCTCACAGAAGCCAGAGGTGATGGCACTCACCTGTAATCCCAATAATTGGGAGGATGAGACAGGAGGAGCACCGGTTCGAGGACAGCCTCGGCAAGAGGGAGGAGCACGGGTTCGAGGACAGCCTCGGCAAGAGGGAGGAGCACGGGTTCGAGGACAGCCTCAGCAAGTAGTAAGACTCTCAGCAACTGAGTAAGACCCTGTTTCAAAATAAAATTGAGCCGGGGATGTAGCTTGGAGGAAGGAAGACTGCCCCTGGGTTCCATCCTCAGCAACACACACACACACACACACACACACACACACACACACACACACGCACAGAAGCCCTGGGCAGAGTCTTGCCTCATCAGTCAGTCTCTGCAGGGGGAGCTCTGCCTGCTGTTCCCTCCCTTCACAGCCGCATAAGAAGCATTTTCTAAAGAAGGGAGGCCAGATCTCTTCCATTTCAGTAGCTTCCAGTTCAAACCAGGGTACAGGGCCGCACCATACCCTGAGCCTGGGCCTGTGTGTGGGTTGAGGTGGGTTTCAAGCCTCCTAAACGGAGGTTCAGGCACTCTAAGCATCTTATGAAGGTACGAAAAACGTACCAGCAGCGAGGTTCTATGAAACCCTCAAAGGACACTGCCTCCCCCCCAGCAGCTGTCACCAGGCTCGATTAGCTGTCATCAGTCAATCTTTTGTGAGTTTATTTTCTCAATAAACCTGATGTGTGTCAGGCACACGCTGCGCAAGCCCTGGTGGCCCTGGAATGTCTTGACAGGGAGATAAGATGCATCTTGGAATTCCTGGACTGACTTCCTTGCTAACTCTCAGGGTCTTCTCCTGTCCTACCAGCCTTTGCTTTCTTTCTCTCTCTTCTCTCCTTTCCTTTCCTTTTCTCTCTCTCCCTCTTTCTTTTCCTTCCTTCCGTCCTTCCTTTTGTTCTCTCCCTCCCTCTTTCTTTCTTTTCTTTTCTTTCTTCTTTTTTGTGGTGCTGGGGTTTGAACCCGGGAGCATTCTACCTCCGAGCTACACACCCAGCCCTATTTTTTTTTTTTTTGGTGGTACTGGGGTTCCTGGAAGCCCTACCTCCGAGCTACGCTCCCAGACCTATTTTATACTTATTTATTTATTTATTTGGAAACAGGGTCTCTTAAGCCAGTGCGGCTGGTTTCGAACCTGCACGATCTTCCTGTCTCCACCTCCCAAACACGGGGATTACAAGCGTGCGCCACCACGCCTGGCCCAACCCTATTTTTATTCTTTATTTATTTTATTTTTTCATTTTATTTATTTATTTATTTATTTATTTATTTTTTGCGGGTCTGGGGATGGAACCCAGAGGCATTTGACCCCCGAGCTATACCCCCTGCCCTATTTTTTATTCTTTATTTTGAAACAGGGTCTCACTAAGTTGCAGAAGGCCTCACTAAGTAGCTGAGGCTGTCCACAAACTGCGATCCTCCAGTCTCAGCCTCCCAAATGCTGGGATTACAAGCATGCACCACCATGCCCGGCTTATCCTTTATTTTGAAACAGGGTCTCACTAAGTTATGGAGGGCCTCACTAAGTAGCTGAGGCTGGTCGTGAACCCCGATCCTCCTGTCTCAGCCTCCCCATACTGGGATTACAAGTGTGCACCACCATGCCCCACTCTGCCTTCACTTTTTTCTCTTGGTGGCCTCACAGACTTCTGACTCACCTTCCTGCCTCCAATCCAGCCCCTATATTCCCATCGGATGGATTTGGGTAAAATCTAGACTCAGAATTCCTAGCTCTGGGTCCTCCAGTCTCTATGCAGGGCCCTTTACTAGAGACATTCTGGGGGATTCTGCCCAGCTCATGGCTGTCTTCCTGAATCGCCCTCTTTATCCTTGGGGACAAACCATTATATCATGTCTGTATCATGGCTGTGGTTCAGGGGATCAGAATGGACACTGGACTCAAATTTGGTGATTCAGATTCTTCTCTTCAGAATTTGAGACCCCAGGATTCTGGCGCTGGCTGAGGTACCCGGATGGGAACTGGGGAGCAAGAGGTGGCCATTCTTTTCTGCCTTGTGAACCGAGAAGCAAACGTGCTGCGAGTAAGAGACGATAAACAGGGAGCGAGCCCTTCTTGAGGACGTGCGCTGTGTGTGCCCTCGAGCTCCGGGAACAATGCCGCAGACACCCTTTTCATGATGTCCCCTTTGCCTCTGCTTAGCTTATGTGGATTTCTATTTCCTGCACCTTACGAATTCTGGCCATAGAGATCTCAGGCAGCCAGTGAGCCCCACAGGCAAGTTGAGGAAAAATAAATCTGGGTGAAGACATGGATGGAGCTACTCAAGGCTCACCAGCCGGTGGAGCCAGTGAGCAGGACTGGCGGCTCTTGGCTGGCTTTGAAGCATGCAGGGGTAGTTTTGGGATTTTGTGCACCCCAATTTTCCTCCAGGGTGAAGTTGCTCAGTTAGCTGTTGACAGGCCCATTAGAAATCGGTCTGTCTATTCTAATGGTTGGTTGGCACCTGTGTGCACACAGCTTACCTTTACCTAGGTAGGGCCTTTGGCCTTGGGGTCACTGCTTTAACCCTGCAGAGTGGACAGTATTATTCTAATATTTGCAGGGATATTGATGTTAAGTATGTGCATTGTTACCAGGTCTAATCTGTCTTCTTCTATTTATTATCTTTTTAAAAACCAAATACCTGGCCTGGCCGGGCGTGGTGGCACACGCTTGTAATCCCCGTGCTTGGGAGGCAGAGACAGGAGGATCGCGCAGGTTCGAAGCCAGCCGCGTTGGCTTAAGAGACCCTGTTTCCAAATAAAAAGTATCAAAAATAGGTCTGGAAGTGTAGCCCGGAGCTAGAAGGGCTTCCAGGAACCCTAGTACCACCAAAAAACAAAAACAAAACCAAAAACAAACAAAAACAACAACAAAACAAATACCTGGCCTGGCGTGGTGGCACACACTTGTAATCCTCGTGCTTGGGAGGAGGAGACAGGAGGATCGTGCAGATTCAAAGCCAGCCTCGCTGGCTTAAGAGACCCTGTTTCCAAATAAAGAAAATATTAAAAATAGGTCTGGGAGTGAAGCCTGGAGGTAGAAGGGCTTTCAGGAACCCCAGTACCACCAAAAAAACAAAACAAAACAAAACAAAAAAACCCAAATTCTTAAAACTGGGTGTGGTGGAGCACACTTATAATCCCAGTCCTTGAGAGTCTGAGACAGGAGGATTGCAAGTTCGTGGCCAGTTTCAGCTATTTAGTGATGTCTTCTGCAATTTAGTGAGACCCTGTTTCAAAATAAAGAATTAGGGTTGGGGGTGTAGCTTGGAGGTAAAATGCCCCTGGGTTCAACTCACTGCAAAAATAAGCAAACAGATACCAAGTTTTTTTTTAACCCCCTCCTATATCATAAATGATTTGAAATCAGGGGCATTCTGTTTCTGAGCTCCCAGCCCTATTTTATTTTTTATTTTTTAAACACAGTCTCACTAAGTTGCTGAGGGCCTTGCTCAATTGCCAAGGCTGGCTGAAAACCTGTGATCTTCCTGTCTCAGCCTCACTAGTACTAAGATTACAGATGTGCATCCCCACGCCTGGCTTCCTATTGGATTTTAAACAGAACTGTATGATTAAAATGCACGGCCTTCTCTGGGCTTTGCTCTCCTCTTGGGTTAATTTTAGCTAACTGGTGGCAAAATAAGTCTCCTAAGAACCATACTTTCTTCTACAGTCTGAGAAAAATAAACTCAAACAGAGGCCCCATTTGAGTGGCCTGTGGTCTCTTCCCTCTTGACAGGCACAGCCTCGGCCCTCTTGCTTTTGTTCTTAACACAAAAGTCGCAGCGGTCCCTTGACTGGCTTGGGAGCAGCAGTGGCATCATCAGTGCCAACAGGGGGTTAACCCACATATTCCCTGGTTTGGAGATTTTCAACTAATAAGATAAATCAAGCACTTCACTTGGGGAAAGATTAAGGTCACTAGCCCTCATTTGAGTTGATTGGTCTCTTGAAATGAGATGTTAATTGTGAAATTGATAGGCAGATTTCCATTTGATTTTACCCCTCGATAGTTTATGTTTGTAATTAAAATAATAAAAATGGAAATGTCCAGTTTGGTCAGCACACTCCCATCTATTCTCAAGCAGCAGAGCCGAGGGAGAGGTGTGTGTGTTGAGTCACACAGTCTTCTGTGCTGCCTCTGGCTGCTGGGGGCAAGGGGAGGAAGGATTTGCTACGACTTTCGCATGTTGACCTCTGTCTTCAGAAACCAGAGAACACCAACCACATTATCATTTTTCTTTTCTTTTTCTTTTCTTTTTTTTTTTTTTTTTGGTACTAGTGATTGAACCCAGGGGCATTCTATCTCCAAGAGCCTAGGTTCTTGCTAGGTTTTTTGAGAGTCTCACGAAATTGTTGAGGCTGGCCATTCGTGGGCAGCCTTAGCTACTTAGTGAGGCCCTCCACAACTTGGTGTGAGTCTCTCTCTCTCTCTCTCTCTCTCTCCTTTCTTCTTTCTTTTATTTATTTTTTTTGGTGGTACTGGGGTTCTTGTTCCTTGGAAACAGGGTCTCTTAAGCCAGCGCAGCTGGCTTCGAACCTGCGCGATCCTCCTGTCTCCACCTCCCAAGTGCGGGGATTACAAGCATGCGCCACCATGCCCAGCCTGTGAGACTCTGTTTCAAAGTAAAGGATAAAAGATATGGCTGGAGTTAGGCATGGTGATGCACTCTTGTAATCCCAGCATTTGGGAGGCTGAGATGGGAGGATTGTGGTTTGCGGACAGCCTCAGCTACTTAGTGAGACCCTTTGGAATTCAGTGAGACCCTATTTCAAAAATAAAAAGACTAAAAAATAGGACTGAGGGTATAGCTCAGAGGTACAATGCCCCTGGGTTCCATCCCCAGTTAAAAAGAAAATAGGGCTGGGGGTATAGCTCAGAGGTAGAGGTAGAATGCCCCTGGGCTCAATCCCCAATACCACACACACACACACACACACACACACACATACACTCTCTCTCTCTCTCTCTCTCTCTCTCTCTCTCTCTCTCTGAATTAGTGGTAAGAATTTTCTGTCAAAAGTAATAGGTGATTTAAAAAAAAATTTGCTGAGTCTGGTCTCAAACCCATGATTCTTCTATTTCAACCTCCCAAGTACTGGGATTATAGGCCCATGCCACCACACCCAACTAGAATTCTTTTTTTTAAAAGGTAAAAAAGACATAGGATCACTTTCTTTCTTTTTCTTCCTTTCTCTATTATTTATTTATTTAATTTATTTTTGTGGTACTAGAAAATGAACCTAGGGGCATTCTATCTCGGAATTACATGCCCAGCCCTATTTTTTATTATTTATTTTGAAACAGGGTCTCACTAAGTTACAGGGGGCCTCACTAAATGGCTGAGCTGACCTCGAATCTTTGATCCTCCTGTCTCAGCCTCCCATGTACTGGGGTTACAACTACGTGCCACCATGCCTGGCTAGCGGCCCATACTGTTATATTGGGTAGATGAAATACAAATTATATATATATATATATATATATATATATATATATATATATATATATATATATATATATGATTGTAGGCATACGCCACCACACCCGGCTGAAACAGGGTCACTAAAAAAAGACACAAGATTTTCATTGTCTGCTGTTAACATGATCGTTTGATTCATTCATGCAAGCAGTATTACTGAGCACCCACCTGTGCCAGGCACTAGGGAGCTCATGGAGTTTGCGTTCTGGCAGGGGGTTTCAAGCAGGCGAGTGATGTGATACAACACTGTTTCCCATGGCTAACACCAGGCTGCCTTGAGGAAAATGTCCCGTGTGGATGGCTTCAGGCCAGCTGCCTCAAGGCAGTTTCCAGTGTTCTGGTCTCCTTAGGGTCCTCAGGCTGATCAGGGTCTTCAGTATCTGATCAATAAAACTAGAAAGTCCCTTAAACTAGAGGTTTCTCAAGATATCTTTCCTGTCTTGTTAATAGTTCACGGGAAGCCGGACGTGGTGGCACATCCTTGTAATCCCAGCATTCAGGAGGCTGAGACGGGAGGATCTCGGTTCACGCCAGTCTCAGCTACTTAGTGAGACCCCCTGCAACTCAGTGAGACCCTGTTTCAAAATAAAGAATAAAAAAATAGGGCTGAAGGTGGAGCTTGGAGGTAGAATGCCCCTGGGTTCCATCCCCACACCTACACACACACACACACACACACACACACACACACACACACACAGAGTGCACAGGGCAATTGTAGTTCCTTTTGGTTAACCATAGGATCTACACATTTCCCAGGAATTTGGGGGAGACAACTCTGGGAAAGAGGATTGGTTCTTGAAGTAAAGGTGGAGGAACTTTAACACCAGGTTCTTGTATCAAAGTTATGTTTGTAAACCCAGTACTTGGGAGACTGAGATAGGAAGATTGCAGGTTCGAGGACAACCTCAGCAAGTGGTGAGACTCTCATCAACCTAGCAAGACCCTGTTTCAAAACAAAAATGAAATAGGGCTGGGGGTGTAGCTTGGAGGTAGAATGCCCCTGGGTTCCCCTGGGTTCAATCCCTAGTAGCACACGTGCGCATACACACACACACAAAGTTATATTTTCCTTTTCTTTTGGAGATTGAACTCCTAGGCATCTGAGCTACACTTCCAGCCCTATTTTATTTTGAAACAGAGTCTCACTAGGTTGCTGGGGCTGACTGTGAACCTGTGATCCTGCTGTCTCAGCCTCTCAAGTCCTGGGATGACAGGTGTGCGCCACCATGCCCAGTGTGACCTGGGTTCTAATCCAGACCCCATCCCTCCTGAGCTGTGTGGTCTTCTGGAAGGTTACTGAACCCCTCTGCATTTGTGCTTTGAAAGTTTTTTTTGTTGTCTCTCTCAAACATTGAAGTTATTACGTGAAAGCTAATTTGTTTTCCCATTTTTTGTTGACCCAAGATATATCAAACTGCAGCTTGAAATGTCAGGCCAACTTGAGAGAGTGTAACCACAAGAATTGAAATAATTGCAGCCAAAAGCAAAGGCATTTTTCTCTAGGCGTAAGGCTTATATCTTGCATGAATGGGTCATTTCAGCTGTGATTTTTAAAACCTTAAGACAAGCTTCTGTATCCTCGAGGCTGTCTGCAGCTCCAAGGAGATGGACTCAGGAGTGCCCGCAACCTTGAGGACTTCGAGCACTGATTGGGGACTGAGATGGGAGTGCCCTCCTCCTAAGGACAAAGAGGTCTTCACACTTTAGGAAGAGATACTCCCAGTGTGCATTGTAGGAGTGCTTTCAGCCAATGATATTGATCCTCTCTTCACCCACATTTGCATCCCATTAGAAGCGGGGATACCAAGGTAGGAACTCTCTTGGATTATGTCTGTGTGACGATTCAGGTTTTCAATACTGAATCAAGCGGTTTGATTCACAGGATGCCAAATAAGGCTTGGCTTTATTCACCTCTGGACTTACTGGGTTCCTGGCTGCTGCATGGACACCTCTCCAGTAAGCCTGTTGTAGACCAGTGCTTCTCAAATGTTAATGTTCACATATACCACCTGGGCATCTTGTTAAAATGCAGATTGATTCAGCAGGTGTGACTGGAACCTGAGATTCTGCAATTCTTCCTTCCTTCCGCTTTCTTTCTTTCTTTCTTTCTTTCTTTCTTTCTTTCTTTCTTTCTTTCTTTCTTTCTTTCTAATAAGAGAAATCAAGCTCTTTCTCTTTCTTTCTTTCTTTCTTTCTTTCTTTCTTTCTTTCTTTCTTTCTTTCTTTCTTCTTTCTTTCTTTCTTTCTTTCTTTCTTTCTTGGGATTGAACCCAGGGGCATTTTACCTTCAAGCTACAACCCCAGTCTGATTTTATTTTTATTTTGAAACAGGGTCTCACTACATTGGTAAGAGTCTTACTGCTTACTGAGGCTTTCCTTAAACCTGTGATTCTCCTGTCTCAGCCTTCCAAGTACTGGGATTGTAGGTGTGTGCCGCCATACCTGGCTGAGATTCTACAATGTGTGTGTGTGTGTGTGTGTGTGTGTGTGTGTGTATAGTACTGAGGACTGAACCCAGGGGACTTTTACCTCTGAGCTACACCTCCACACACCCCTATCCCTATTTTATTTTTTATTTTGAAACAGGGTCTCACTAAGTTGTGGAGGGCCTCACTAAGTTGCTAAGGCTAGCTGCAAACCTGTGATCCTCCTGTCTCAGCCTCTCAAGTACTGGGATTACAAGAGTGTACCATCACGCCCAGTGAGATTCCACAGTTTTAACAAGCTGCCTGGTTCTGATGGCCTGGGGATTACAGTCTGATTAGCTAAGTTATAGAAACCTCACCTGTTAGTGGAACAAAAGCTGCTCAAGAGAAGAAAGAGTCTATAGACAAATAGGTTTGGAGGAAATTACGAATCGTCCCCTTCTTAAAGCTAGAAACACATCTTGTCCGTGTCTTAAAGGCCCCGAGAAGTCCTGCAGTTGGAAAGAAACTGTTCACTTGTTTTGTCCAGTGTCAAAACTCATTTTCTAAGGAAAACCTATAAGTGGCCAGTAGAATTAGTGCTCTGTGCATCACAATTTGGAAAACAATTTGAGGCCCGAGAGAAACGGATTGTCCTGCAGTCACATCGATTTTAAGTGGTGCAGGGTCCACTCACAAGGGCCAGCGTATGAGGAGGAAGAACGTGGGATCTGAAATCGTCAGAACCCGAGGTGGAGTCCTGGCAACTTTTGAGCCTAAATTTCCTAATACAAAAAATGAGGATAGTAAATGACCCATAAACAGAAGCTGATATAGCTGCCTGGATTAGTGAGACAGATGATACTGAACACCTTGTCTAAAGTGAGAAGCACTCTGGCCAGAGGAAGCCCAACAGAACTGAGATGCAGTGGTCCCTCCTGGGCCATGGGGGCTATGTTCTAAGCCCTCTACTGATGCCTGAAACTGCAAATAGTTCTGAATCCTAGGTATACTCCATTTCTTCCTATGCACACCCACTTGTGACAAAGTTTAATGATTTTAACAAATAGTACATTGGAACAATTATAACAAGCATTTCACTATTGCACTTTGGGACCATTATTAAAAAAAAAACCAAGGGTTACTTGAACACAGCACGAGGGCACCGTGACAGTGGCTCTGATAATTACGATTTCTGTGGAGCGACTGATGGGTGGGCAGCATATACAGCGTGGACACTGGACAAAGGGAGGAGTCACGTCCTGCGGAGGGCAGAGCATGAGATGTCATGCTACTCAGTATGGCATTTAATTTAAAACTTACAAAAGATTTATTTCTGGAATTTTCCATCTCATTATTTTCGGCCACGATTGACCATCGGCAACTGAGACTGCAGAAAAAGAACTACTGGGTATGAAAAATGGAAATTTGAGTTGGACATGGTGGTGCACGCCTGTGATCCTCAGTACTTGGGAAACTGAGACGTGAGGATTGCAGATTCGAGGCCAACCTCAGTAACTTAGCAAGGCTCTGTTTCAAAATAAAAATAAATAAATAAATAAATAAATAAATAAATAAATAAAAAGGGCTGGGGGTGTAGCTCAGAGGTAGAATGGCCTTGGGTTCAACCACCAGTTCAATCGCAAAATAAAGAAAACCAAAACCCCAAACAAACAAACAACAACAACAACAAAAATCCAAACTCTGAAAGGTGCCTCCAAGGATCGGATTCCTATTGGTCGGGAGGAGGATCACCTGCCTGAGTTGAGGAGCCTCTGGAAGGCCCCTCCATCCCAGCTTGGTCTTCAGCTAAATCAAACGTGCACAGGACTGTTACCTGCTGACTGGCTTCCTGGAAAAGCCTTTATTCCTTCCGAACTCCCTTGCTTTGGGTTGAGGGACTGGGCAGAGCCTGGTAGAAGGGGAGCCGCCAGGGAGGATGGACAAAAGCCCGGGATCTGCGGCTAACAGGCAATCCAGAAGAAACCTCACTGAACGCCCTAGCCACATGATGCTAAAGTGGGAGGGAGCCCACAAAGTTCTCACACCTTCACTTCTAGTCGTGGCCTGGTGCCTGGGAAGGCAGGGTTTATCCATTTTCCTATTTACAGATGAAGCAACTCAGGCTCAGGGCTGGCACGAAGGTCTGTGTTGGGGTTCAGAAAATGACGCCCCCATTGTGAAGACCTCTGAAGCAAAGCCTCTCTCTGACCTTCTCCTCTCTATCCAGGAGGAAGAAATGTTGCAACCTAAGGGCTAAGAGGAATTGGAACAGGCAGTCCTGGCCGGCCTTCCCCTCTTAGGCTGCTACTGTTGCGTCACACCCTTTTTGTCCTTCCTTCCTTCCTTCTTTCTTTCCTTCCTTCCTTCCTTCCTTCCTTCCTTCTTTCCTTCCTGTCTGTATTGGGGATTGAACTTAAGAGCATTCTACTTCTGAGCTACATCCCCAGCCCTATTTTATTTTTTATTTTGAAACAGAGTCTCACTAAGTTGCAGAGGGTATCACTAAGTTGCTGAGGTTGTCCTAGAACCTATGATTCTCCTATCTCAGGCTCCCAAGTACTGAAATTATAGGCCTGAACCATCATGTCCAGCTGGTCCAACCATATTTCTACATGGCCATCCATCCTTCATGGAACCTATGCATAAAAATGGACAGCTCACTCTGGCTTTTGGGTCTTCAGCTTGGTCAAGTAAAAACTAAATAAAGATGAAATAAAATTTGTTATGCTTTCTTCTTGTTAACTGTCTTTTGTTATGGGGATGTTAGCCGTGGTCCTTTGCGATGGGCAGAAAAAGGACAATCCCACTTTCAGACTCTATATCTACAAGTTCCCTGGAGAAGCTGGACAAGAACCCAGAGCTCCAAATTGGTCCAAGCCCCCACGCAGAACCAAATTAAGGAATCAAAACCACAGCCTTCCACCACTGTCAATGCCCAGAAAAAACCATGCCCCCAACAGCTGGGCAACAGCTGCATTCTTCTCTCAACTGTCCGGGCCCTGCGCCTAAGAGCAAAAGTAAGAGGTTTGCCAATCATCTTGCTGCAGCTCAAGACTCAGCCTGAATGATGTGTGTGTGTGTGTGTGTGTGTGTGTGTGTGTGTGTGTGTGTGTAGAAGTGGCAGGTGGGAAGGGGGGCAGAGAGAACCTCGGGCTTCCTGCCCAGTCCCTGCGATTTCCCAGGAGAGAAGCTGGCCTCCAGGCACAAAGCCAGGAATCTCCCTCATTGCTTGAGCAAATGGGTCCTGGAGGAGCCGTCCATGTCCCCGTGGGTGATGGGTAGCGTGGGGGGTGAGGAGACAGGCCATGGATGTGCCCCCCAGGACTCCCACCGAATCTGAGAGGAAGCCCACATATTTATCTTATTTCCTGTGCACCATTTTGACTTATTTTCCCATTCCAAAGCAAGCTGCGGCATAAACTAAGGCTCCATTCTAGGGGGCCTGTTGGCTCCTTGGAGTCTGTAATTGGGGCATTGAAAGGATACAAAAAAAAAAAAAAAAGCCCAAAAAAAAGCCCACAGAGGAGTGGATGATCTTTTATACTTAAAGTTCCCCCCTCTATAAAAGCGACATATTACAAACCTCTTTCTCCTCTCGAACATTTCTTGCTAAGTGCATTCTGATGCCACATTGAAACGCAAAATAGCTGGAATCAAGCAGGCACCGAAGGCTATTTATATGCTAATCTCTATTTCCCAAGCTGAAGCAGGAACCTCGAGCCTGGTGCTGCTTCTAATGATGGCTCAGCTTTAACCTCTCTGGAAGAAAGAAAAGTATTTTCCTTAAGAAAACAACTCAGTTTCTTTAAGATGAAATGTAATTATCTATTATCAGATGTCCCTTAAAATGCAAGGCCTATTAAAGCTGCTAAAAATATTGAAGCCCTAATTTCTCCATAATAGCATTTTAATTTCAGCAAATCACGCTTCTATTGTTACAGGACATTTTGCGGTAGGAATGTGGTAAGAGGTCCATCTTAGCTTTTTTTCTGAACATTTTCCTTTCTTTGAGAAGTACAATTAAATCATTGCAATCATCTAACCTTGCTCGACATGGAATTTTACTTATGAAGTGCGAAAACAATGGTCATTAGCATTTAAAAGAATTTGTTTTAAAAGTAGCTAAAGTTTAATTGCTTTAAATATTCTTGTTGGAATGTGCAGCCGCTGTTGGTTCAACCTTCATATTAAAGAGAGACGGTGTTTAATTGATTGCTGAATTTCATTGAAAAATATTTACTTTCTTCCTGGGCAAAGTATGAACCCTCCAGCGGGGATGGTTGAGGGAAGCTTTGTGGGGAGTTGCTGGCTAAATGACCCCAGCCTTGTGCTCACCTCTGCCTTGGGTGTATTTGGGAGGACTTCTCTTGCAAAGGTGTCCAGAAAGAACTACCCTGACCCCCTTTGTAGTGGGCAGCAGTAAGGAGCATTGGTGACGTCTTTGCCCGCGGGATCCAGGAACTCTTTCCAGTGACCCTGTGGGCACAAGGATGGTAAATTGGGGAATTCCAGCTCTGTCTACCTCTAAGCGGGCTTGCCTTTTCAAATGGGGGGTGCGTGATGGGGCCCATCTCTATTAGGTTTTCTGCCCACACCTGTTGGTGAAAGCAGACAGACACTGAAAAACTCCGATCAACCCGCCTCTTGCTCATCTCTTATCTGACCTTCTAGGCCACCGTAGTGGGGCTGAGTCACTGGCTGAGTCTCCCAGAATTCCTGAGCTGGTGGTGGGGGAGGCTCTGACAGACAGGAAGAGCAGACAGACGGGTGGGCAGGGAGAGGGGACTTTAGCCACAGGCTCTTGATCAAGGCTGGCAAGGAAAGTGTGAGAAAGTGTTAAGTGGGACCCTAGTAACACTACTATTTGTGGGATATTTGCTATGTGCCAGGTACCTATCCTCATTATAACCTTGTGAGGCAGGCTGCTCCCCTATTTTTGAATGTGGAAGCCAGGGCTCACAGTGGTCAATTTGCCCATCTTCTGCAGCCAGGGGGTCCACCTGGAAATAACCTTCATGCTGAATTGTCTCTTCTTCCAGTTTTTGCCCCTTATTACCTTAACTCAGTCCTGGCCCAGACCTGATTCATACTGAAGATGAGCTCCCTTGACTCCCTATTCTATGTCCTTCCTGGCACCTGTGCCTGGAGACCCTGGGCCCATGGCCTCAGAGAATTTGAAAAGGCGCACCCATTCTTCCCCTCTAGGAGCATCAGCCTCCTTCTTGCAAAAAGACTGGGTAACCCAGTCTTCAGGAGTTCTCTTAGGTCCACATTTCTACAGACTCAGTTCAAACCCATGAATAAGGACAGAGTGCCTGCTCTGGACTGAACCTGTATGGGGCTTGGGTGTGCTGACAGAATACCAAAGACCTGGCCGCCACCGCTGCCTCGTCCTCCATCTTTTTCTTGGTGGTGCTGGGGACAGAGCTACAACCCCAGCCATATTTTATTTTTACTTTGAAACAGGGTCTTACTAAGTTGGGAAGAACCTCACTCAGTTGTTGAAGCTGGTTATAAACTTGCGAACTTCTTGTCTCAGCCTCTTAAGTACTGGGATTATAAATGTCCACTACACCCAGCTGGTGGCCGCTGCCTCCTTCTCCTCCTCCTCCTCTTTTTTCTTCTACTTTTTGTACTGAGGATTGAACCTAGGGACATTCATCTGTGAGCTATACCCCTAGCCCTTAAATTTTTTTAAGTTTTTTTTTTTTAAATTTTGAAACAGTCTCACTCGGTTCCTGAGAGTCTGGATAAATTGCTGTGGCTGGGTTTGAACCTGAGATTCTTCTGACTCAGCCTCCCAAGTCCTGGATTACAGGCAGGTACAACCACACCTGGCGGTCTCAGCCTTCTTGATGAACACCTGAGCAGCCAGTTCAATGCGGCCGACCCTCTCTCTGCAGGTGCTATACAGCCCAGGACAGTGTGGGTTGGACATTCCGGGTCACGGGGCAATCTGAGAGTTTGCTCATTTTTTCCTCTTAGTTGGCTGGATAAACTTCTGCTTCCTTTTCAACCTCCATCTCAAGAGTTACTTCTGGAAATTTTTTCTGGCCCCCTTCCAAGCTTCAGCTCCCCTGGCTCTTCTAGCCTTTCCTGCCTACAGCATCTCTGCCTGCAGCAGAGAAGATGACTGTGGCCCGTGCTAAGCCTGGCTCCACTGCTTGCCAGAATGTGATCCGGGAGGCTGTTCTCTTATTGTACAGGGAGGGGTAAGAACAGTGTCCACTTTGGTGTGTAAGTGGCAAGCAAGGTTTGTAACAAACTCCTGGAACCATGTGCGGCACATACGAATGCGTGATGAGAATGACATACTATTGCTGTGCTAAAGGTACTTATCCGCAGCCTTGTGTTCCAGCCAGGTTCTGTGGTCTGTCAGGTCTGGCACCGCAAAACCATCACCTTTGCCTCCCTGTGGCTAGCACCCTGGCTCGGCCTAGTGGGAGACACCGTGTAACAGCCTAGAGCAGGTGTCCAAATCCATGTCAGTCCACTTACTGGCTGTGACCTTGGGTACGTTCCATGACCTCTCTGGCCTTCGTTTTCTCCATTTGTAAATGGAGATCATTACAGGGCCCTCCTTGTGCGATTATGAGGAGGATGGAAAGAGGCCAAGCTGGTGAAGTTGTCCGTGCCCAGTAGCAGATGTAAGAGCCCAGCCTGCGGAATCTAGGAGGTTAAGAGGCTCTCATTAGTAACTGACATCTGCATCCCACTTCTGAATTCTCACCTCATTTAATCCTCCCAAGCGCTTGGGAAGGAAACAATCATCTCTGTTTCCTCCAAGATCTTACAGCTGGCAAAAGGCAGGTCGCCTGACCTCACAAGGAGTCCTGCAGGCACTACCCCGACCCCTCGCCACGCCTCCTCAAATGGAGAAGCCAGCTGGATGTGGGGATGATGCCCGATAGGCCAATAGCCTTCCATGAGCATGAGGCGGGGTTAGGAATGCCAGCCAAGCTGCTTTCATCCCGGTGGGTCCTGAAGTGACACTTCCAACTGGAAGCTGCACTTGGCTTTTTTATACTCCTCGGGGGCTGTTATAAATTTGATTATATCTGAAATAGCAGATTTCAAGTTGAAGTCCCCTTTGTCCACTTTGGAATTCAGATTTATTTCGAAGAGACCAGTGCAATTTTCTTATCTTTGTTACAAATTACTACAGTCTGGGTTAATCTCACGCAGCAATAAAGCTGTTTGCCTAGGAAGCTTCCTGTAGTGTCAGAGCTGATGAATGGCTCCCTCTGGCTATAATAATTCAGTCTAGAACATTGAAAAAAAACACACACACCAACAACTTGGTTCTTCTGCAGGCAGCGCCATTGCGTGCTCGGCTGCTTAGATTGTTAGGGATCAGAGACTCTCATCTGATTTCAGACATTGGGGTCTTTGAACCCAGGAGGGCTGAGATGGGATGGCAGGCTCCTGCCCCTCTTCGTCCTTTAGTGGGAGACCTGCCAGGGTTTCTGCTGTGGATCAGGTGACTGCAACAGAATTCAGAACAGGCAGAGGAACCTGGATGTGGTGACTCAGGCCTGTAATCCCAGTACTTGGGAGGCTGAGATAGGGGGATTGCACATTTGAGGCCAATCTCAGCAATTTAGGCCCTTCACAATTTAGTGAGTCCGTCTTTCTCCTTCCTTCCTTCCTTCCTTCCTTCCTTCCTTCCTTCCTTCCTCTTTCTCTTTTTCTTTTGTGGTACTGGGGGTAGAGCCCAGGGGCTTTTCTACTTCTGGGATATTCTCCCAGACCTATTTTATACTTTATTTGGAAACAGGGTCTCACTAAGTTGCTGAGAGCCTCACTAAGTAGCTGAGGCTGGCTTCGAACCCGTGCGATCCTCCTGTCTCAGCCTCCCAAGCGCGGGGATTACAAGCTTGCGCCACCACGCCCGGCTGGGATCCACTTTCAAGATAATACAGTCCAGAGGTAGAATGTCCTGGATTTTATTCCGAGTGCCACAGAAAACCAAAATGAAACAGCAATCCCTCCAAAAAACAAAATCAAAGTAAACAAACAACAACAATAACAAAAAAAAACAGGCAGAGGGGACAGACTGTGTGGCCTCGAGAAACGCGGGAGTGAGAGGGCTGATCTCGGTAGTAGCGAAGCGTAGGCTGTAGGGGAAGAAGCTCAGGAACTGGGCTGCAGCCATTCAACCATTATTGTAGATTTTTTTTTTTTTGTATTGGAGATTGAACCCAGAGGGCATTTTAACGAATAGCTATACTCTTGGCCCCCCCGTTTTTTGTGGTACTGGACTGGAACCCAGGGGCATTCTACCTCTGAGCTACACCCCCAGCCCTATTTTATATTCTTTCTTTCTTTATTTAATTTTTATTTATTTTATATTTTTTATTTGGAAACAGGGTCTCTTAAGCCAGCTGAGGCTGGCTTCGAACCTGTGCAATCCTCCTGTCTCAGCCTCCCAAGTGTGGGGATTATAAGCGTGCGCCGCCACGTCCGGCTTATTCTTTATTTTGAAATAGGGTCTCACTGAGTTGCTAAGGGCCTCACTAAGTAGCTGAGGCTGTTCAAGAACTATGATCCCCCTGTCTCAGCCTTCTAAATGCTAGGATTACAAGCATATGCTACCATACCTGGCTCCCTTGGCCCTTTTTATTTTGATCCAAGGCCTTGCTAAGTTGCTGAGACTGGCCTCACATGTGTGATCCTCTTGTCTCAGCCTCCCAGGTACTGGGATTATAAGCAAGTGTGTGCCATTCCGCCTGGCTAAAGAATATTATGTCATCTCCCCTACCCCTGGCATTGGAGATTGAACCCTGGGACTTGTGCCTGCCGGGAGCAATGCTGGGAATGTCGCTCAGTTGTTGATTGCTCTCCTAGCATGTGCGAGGCCCTGGGTTTGGTACCCAGCACCATGAAAATAATAAAAAATAAGACACAGATTTCTGGGTCTAGAGTTCCAAATTTAGCCAGGTGTGGTGGTACATGGCTGTACTTGGGAGACTGAGACAGGAGGATCATTCCAGGCCAGCCTCAGCAATTTAGACCCTCAGCAATCTAATGAGACTGCTTCAAAACAAACAAACAAACAAACAAACAAACAAACAAACAAACAAACAAATGGGTTGGTGCATAGCTCAGAGGTAAAATGCCCCTGGGTCCAATCCACAGTAAATAATACACACACACACACACACACACACACACACACACACACGTAAGCTGTAAGAGGGAAGCTTTATAATTTGAACAATCTTTCCCTCCACCTGGTCATGTTGAATATTATCTTTTTTATTTTTATTTTTTTGGGGATTCTACCTCTGAGCTATATCCCCCAGTCCTGTTTTATTTTTTATTTGGAAACAGAGTCTCACTAAATTGCAGAGGCTAGCTGCAAATCTGCCATCCTCCTGTCTCAGTCTCCCAGATATTGGGCTTACAGCCTGTGCACAACACCCAGCTTGAATATTGCATTTGACGCGAAGGCCTGGGAGCCACTGAAGGTACTGCGAGCCAGCTCACACTGCACTCAGTCCGGCTCAGTGTGGCCAGGTCGACTCCCACAAACCACGTTGGACTAGTTGCTGTTCCTGGTGTCTATGTTGGTGAAATTTCCCATTTGTGGGAAATGTGCTAGTCTGTTGACCTAGAATGCTCCTTTCTGGCTCCCTGGCCCCCATTTTTATCATCAGATTACCCTTTTTCTCTACTGTCTCCTCTGTGCTCCCTCTGTCCCTAGATGATGTTTGGTTCTACCCCTGAACCCCCCAGTTTGATTCTCTTGGGCGCCATTACCTTACCTTGAGTTTTGCTAATTCATTTTTGGGTACCCAGAGCCTCCAAATATCTATTGACTGCACAAACTTTTTAGTGCTTTAAAAGTTATAGATAAGCTACAACCAGAAACATGTGGTGCTAATCATATGCTAGGAATTGGACTGAGAGAAACCCTTTCATGTCATCCTAAGGCTAGCCCTGCAGGTAGTTGGCACAGGCTTTATCACTTTATAGGTGAGAAGAGTGGAAAGGGCTAAAGGGAAGTAAATGAGGAAGACATAGCTCATGAAATAGTAGAACTTTCTACCCCAGCTCATTAGAGAACAATGTTCCTTTTTTTTTTTTTTTTTTGGTATTGGTGGTTGAACCCAGGAGCATTATATTTCTGATTTACACCTCCAGATCTATTTTACTTTTATTTTTTAATTCTGAAACAGGGTCTCATGAGGTTGCTGAGAGTCTGTCCTTGAACCTGTGATCCTCCTGTCTCAGCCTCCCAAGTATTGGGATTACAGGTGTGTGCCACCATTTCCAGCTGAGAATAAAGTTCTTTTAAAAATAACAGAAAAATAATTGCCGGGCGTGGTGGCACACTTGGGACAGAGGGAGCACAGAGGAGACAGTAGAGATGGGCACTGAAAAAAAAGGGCAATCTGACGATAAAAATGGGGCCAGGGAGCCTGCGCTTGGGAGGCGGAGACAGGAGGATCGCTCAGGTTTGAAGCCAGCCTCGCTGGCTTAAGAAACCCTGTTTCCAAGTAAAAATATATTAAGAAAAAGTAGGTGTCTGGGAGTGTAGTCCGGAGGTAGAAGGGTTTCCAGAAACCCCAGTACCACAACAAACAAACAAACAAACAAACAATAACAGAAGAATAAGCTGGGTGTGGTGGCTCATGCTTGTAAACCCAGTGCTTGGGAAGCTGGGACAGGAGGATCTCATAGGTTCGAAGCCAGCCTCAGCTACTTAGTGAGGCTCTCAGTAACTTAGTGAGACCCTGTTTTCAGATAAAATATAAAATAGGTCTGGGAGTATAGTTCAGAGGTAGAAAAGCCCCTGGGTTCCACCAGCCCCCTATCACACACACCCATAAAAATAACAGAATACTATCTCTATTGTCTGGGACCCCATAAAAGTCAACCGGAACAACAAGAGGTATTTTTTTTTTTGATAACCCATTAAAAGAGGATGAAGCCAGGCGTGATGGTGCACGCTTATAATCCCAGCATTCCCTGGGTTCCATCCCCAAACCTGCAAAAAAAAAAAAAAAAAAAAAAAAGTCAACATTGACAGTGTTGCCACAAACTAGATTCTCTCCTATGCTTGTGGTTTGGATACTGACTTGAAAAGCTAGTTACTCCCTTTGGTTCCAATATTGCGTTTATATTGAAAGAAAAGAATCCTAAATACTGGGGAAGAAAACAGTAAGTACAGAGATGTTCACCACAGCTTTGCTTAGGCAGTGAAATGCTCATTAGTACATGAGCTAAAACATTTATGGCACAATGATGGCTGATTATTATTAGATTATATATGATACTAGAAATGTTTAGGATAGGGTTTTAGGCTGCACAAAATGGGGCATACAATTGTGAGTTCAGCTTGGTTACAGTGAGGTGAGAGGAGCAGGGCTCAGGGTGAGGAAGCATAGCGAATGCTAAGAGTGGTGGTGTCACGACAAATGAATTATGGCTTATTTTTGTTTCTTTTTTCCAGCTTTTCTGCAACGTAGTTATATGATTTTTTTTATGATGAAAATGATGCATTTGTTTTTAAAAGCTGATGAATAATTCTACAGCTGAGTCTTATGAGCAGCCCAAGGTGACCTTGTTTGAAGAAGCTGTCTTCCAGGCTTCAGGTCAGGCCAGGTGGGCAGGGCGATGTGTGGCTGGGCCCTGGGGTTGGGGGCTGGTGTGTGTGTGTGTGTGTGTGTGTGTGTGTGTGTGTGTGTGTCTGTGTGTGTGTGTGTGTGTGTGTAGTTTATCTGTTCACTCTGGGAAGTTGTCAGCCTGGGCTGGCCCCGGGGCCTTACCAGTGCCTGACTTTCTGGGGGACATGGTCTCCCAGACTTCCTTTTCTGTTCCTGTTTCCACACATTGCGGTGTCTCCCAAGAGTGGAAGCAGCAAGTTCAGGAGCACAGGGGGAAGAACCTGGATAAAGAAACTTTTGTCAGCGAAGCCTTCTATTTTTATTTTTATTATTTTTTGAGGTGCTAGGGACTGAACCCAAGGCGTTTATGCATGCTGGACAAGTGCTCTACTGCCGAGCTAACCTTTTTAATGAAAACGAAGCCAAAGCTGAGAAACTACACTAAGGACGTGATTGATGGTCGGGGACATTTCTGTATCTGTCTGGTTGAGAACGACTGTGTTCTGACCTCCTCTCAGACCTGCCGGGGCTGTGTTGTTGCTACCTTTCAGTTGTTCTCGGTTATTCCTCAGTTTGCAGAGCTTTTTGAAAAGTTGAAGACAGCCAGGCACTGTGGCATGTGCCTACAATCCCAGTACAACTTAGCAAGACCCTTAGCTATTGAGTGAGTGAGACCCTGCTTTAAAAAAAAAAGGGCTGGGGGTGTAGCTCAGAGTAGAATACCCCTGGGTTCAATCCCAGCTATCAAGGGAGAGAGGAGTTAAAAACAAGGTGGAAGAAATGGGCTGATGAAAACTGCCTGGAATCGTTGACTGCTCTGAGGTTGCTGACAATTTCCTGGAATTGTGTGTGTGTGTGTGTGTGTGTGTGTGTGTGTGTGTGTGTGTGTTGGGGTAAGGGTGAGGCTTGTGTTCCTCTCCCCCTCCAGTTTAAATTTTAGCTACTTACTAATTATGGCTATATTCGGTGGGCAAATTCCTTCATCTTTTGGAGCCTGTTTCCCTATCTGTCAAACGGAAGAGAAGGCTAGTACTTGCCTCAGAGGGTTGTGGTGAAATTCAGTGAATTGAGATATATCAAAAATATAGTACAGACCAGACACATCCTTAGAGCTGAGTAAATACCAGCCATTCCTACTTGATGAACAAATGAGGTAGGTAGGCTTTTTATTTACTAAGTCACGTTCTTATCTTTTCTTTTCTTTGTGGTACTGAGAATTGAACTCAGGGCCTGGTGCATGCTAAGCAAGTGCTCTACCACTGAGCTATTCTCCAGTCCTCTAAGATAGGGTTTTAAAAGAACTTTATAATGGGAGAAAGAAAAGGAAATGACAGCAAAGACATGAAATAATCTTCCTATGCCTTTAAATTTTAGACCTCAGACCCTGTCCTTATAGGAATTCGCTTTCTCAAACACTACTAGGTTTACCCAGGACTTCAGTCTGGCTTTCTGTGAACACCCTCCTGGCCTGTCTCCCTGTTGAAGATACTTTTTAATTTCCTACCATGAGCAATTCTCACCAAGGAGTCAAGACCACAGCTTATTATATACAAGACACTGTGCTAAGGGGTTGCACATCTGAATTCTCACAACTTTTCAGGCAGTGTTCTTATGGTCACCCATTTCACAGTCAAGGAAAGGGACCCAGAGCAGAATAGTAACTCATCCAACATCACATTGCTAGTAAGAGACAGAGAAAAGATTTTAATCTCTTTACTCTTAACCACTGTGGCTGTGCAAGGGCGTCAGTCACACCTACTGCCCGTGGAGGAGGTTGTGGTGGGCTTCCGAATGGATGTGAAGAGCATATGGGAACCTCTGAAGTTCTGGAAGATGCAGGGGGCTGGGAAAGCCTAACACGGTGAACCAGAGGAAGCACCGCTTGTGGTTATAAATTGGTGCTTAAATCTTGCCATCACCTCCTGACATTTTATCTTGTGAGTGACCTTAAATCATTGAATGTCTCCAAGGCTCATTTTTCCCCTCTTCTGTAAAACGAGAATAGGATGGGGTTCTGGTAACTGTTAAACTTGGTAAGATGGCAAAAACGTTTACAACAATGTCTCGCACATAACCAACAATAAATGAACAGCACTGGAGTGCGTGAGCCCCACGACCCAGTTTGCGCTCTCTGTTTGCTCACTGCTGTGCCCCTTGTGCCTGGCTTGGCACCTGGCACTCTGTGCGTTTAGTTGGTGCTGCCTGATTGGAAATGGAGGCCCTGGTGTTCTCCTACCTGAGAGGTTATCATTTCCTTGTAAGCTCAGTCTATCCAGGAAGTTCAGTCTGGCCTAATTGGAATTGCTTGTCAAAATTTATTGGCTTAGAGTCAAAGGGAAGACCCTTATCAAATTAGGACTGCATAGGGCTGGAGAGACCACTGGGGCTCGGGCCACCCTGTGGCCCTGCATGGGGCCTCCTACTCCACCTCTCTCTAATAGGAGGCCCCGAGTAGTTAGAATTCACTTAAGCCCTGGTGAAGGGAGTCTTCCAGGCAGAGCCAGGGCAGCCTGTGTCCGGGCGGAACAGAACAACCGATTTAAGCTAAATCAACGCCTACTTAAGTGAGCCGTAATAAGCATTCTGGGGGCAACGCCGGCCTGGGGGCGTCATTTATCACTGGGTAATAGAAAACCGTAATGAATAATAACTCGGGTCCAGCAGCCGGAGCGTGCATACATTACGAGTTCGAGCTGCCACTGTTCATGTCCATGAGCTGGGAGGGTGGGGCCGAGGCCAGGGTGGTGGGGTTTGCATATTGAATCCTGCTGCTGTGCAGGAAGCTTTTGGTGCGTGGGAAAGCCATTAATCTCATATTGGATGGCCGCTCTGCACTTGGTGTGGCGAGCACAGGCTCTGTGTGCTTGTATTGCACCGAGAGGGAAGGAGATGTCCCTCGAAGGAGCCCGTTCTCAAGGGGTGCTGGACTTGACTTCTGCGTTGGCCGGTGTGAGAGAACACAGTCAAGTCAGTTCCCTCTGTGGCCAGCTCCCAGGGCGTCCAGGTCCTCCTAGACCTGGCCAACAGTGCGGTTTGGGTATCAGCAGCGTGCAGGGTTCTGTGATGGGCCCTGGAGAGGTCTGCAGCTAGCAAGGGTGGGCAGTGAAGTTCTTAAGCCAGCCATGGTCACATCTGGTATCTACTACTGCTTTTTTATTTTTGTTTTATTTTTTGTGGCACTAGGGACTGAACTCAAGGGTATTTTATTTCTGAGCTACATCTCCTGCCCTATTTTGTTTTTATTTTGAAACAGAGTCTTACTAGGTTGCTGAGTCTCACTACTTGCTGAGGCTGTCCTGGAACCTGTGATCCTTCTCACTCTCTCAAGAACTGGGATTACAGGTGTGCGCCACCACACCCAGAAGCTCTAGAAGCTCACTATTGCTTTTGAAATGGGTTTTAAATATATGCTTCATTTTATAGACAAGAAAAGGGCGACTAGGGGGGTTAAATGGCTTGCTCACTCAACTACAAGTGGGATGGGTGGCATGTGAATTCAGGGGTCCTGATATAAACTCTGAATCCTTTCCTTTATATTACCTTCTCCTCCAGGAATAAAGGCCCCGGTGCCTCTTGTCTGTTGTCTCGACCCCACTCCTTCAGGCTCTGTGTCCCCAAGTTAGTTATGGGCTCTTTCCATGTACCCCAGCTGGCTCCTTTTCGAGGTTCTCATTGTACCTTCTAGAAGATTCCTTCTGTATGTTTGCCTCAGCCTTCTTAGGATAATCATCACTTTGTATTTGTTTGTTTTGAAATGGGATCTCACTGAATTGCTGAGGGCTTTGGTAAGTTGCCGAGGCTGGCTTTGAACCTGTGATCCTCCTGTTTTAGCCTCTCAAGTACTGTGATTGAGCCACCATGCCGGGATGATCATCATCTCTTCTCAAGAGCTATTGCAAGGAAAATATGTCAAGCTTTATCAGTCTAGGATTCTTCTGCCCTCTTGGCTCTTCCTGACTCAGACACACATGGTCTTGTTCCCCATTCCCCTTGGGTTCATTGAGCACCTCGTCTTGCTGCTTCCCCTCCCCCCACTGCTTCTAGGGAGCCTCTGTGATTTCCTTCATTCACTCCTGGTCCCATGGAGTAGCTCCTAGCCCAGCGTTGACCTCTTTTCTTGTCCCCAATGCTGGCTTCTTCGTGCTGGGTCCTTTGTCCATGTTGACTGGGGGAAAATTCTCTTCTGTTCCCTGAGTCTCCACTGAAATGGGGGATGGCTGCCCTCTTGTATACTCACTAATTAATTTGACAAATATATGTGTGCATCTCTAGGTGGCTGGAAATTCAAAGGGAACCTGAACCATGGCCTTCTGTCTCGGATAGATGCCTTCCCCATGGCTGACCCTTGCTCACCTCTATATTTGAATTTCAGAGCTCAATATCTTTCATTTTATTGGTCCTGGGGATTGAACCCAGCCATATTTTTTATTCTTTATTTTGAAACAGGGTCTCACTAAGTTGTGGAGGGCCTCACTAAATAGCCGAGGCTGGCCGTGAACCTGTGGTCCTCCTGTCTCAACCTCCCGTGTGTGGGATTACAAGCGTGCGCCACCACGCGTGAGCTCCATGGTCTTGAGTTCTTTGTTACCTGAAGAAGCTACTGCTTCTACTTTTTATACTTGGCTGGCTCTTGGCCATAATTAGGCTCCTCAGGACCGATAGTGGGTTCATGGAAGTCTGGAGCAAAGCATAAGAGTCAGCGCCACGCTGGGGCAGATTTGCCTCCCTTCTGTCCAGAGCCACTGTCCTGAGACCAAGATGGGGTCTGGGCCTCAATATAGTCTACTTGATTGAGATTGGCATCTTAAGATTGAACAGTCAGTATCAGGAAAATACCTCAGCAGCATTCCTCATAAGCAACTGTGAATAAAAGGAAAAAGTCAACTCACTTTAATCAACCAACACTGATAAAACCAAACAATGCAAATAAAAACAAAGAGAAGTATCTATGTCTTGAGTTCTACTAGTTTGGCTTTGATCCTCTCTCTTCTGGCTCATTCTGGACTATGTTAGACTCATTGTCCTTTTGACTCTTTAATATTTTGCTGTCCTTATTTTAATAAATCCTCTGAGAACAAGCTTCTCTAGAATAAAATCAGTCATGTGATGGTGGCCGCGGAGGCTGGACACTCAGCTCTCCCGGCGGTGAGAGAGACAGCTGGCTGAGGGCATTCAGTGCTGTTTTTGGACCTCAGCAATGTTTACCTAAGGCCTTGTTCTCACTGGGCTGGACCGGACCCAGCCAACTGCCAAGTTTACTGGATGCTAGACCTGGGCCATTTTCTGCTTGATATGGGATTCCTCCAGTGTGCCTGCCGTCTATGCTCCAGTTTTTTTTTTTTTTTTTATTGGCCTGGCCAAAGCATTCTTAGAGCCCCACTGTGGTCCAAGACTCCCTCCCTCTTCTCCTCTCTCCTTCAGTCTCTCCCTCCCTCTCTCTCTTTTCCCCCCCTTTACAGACTGGAGGTTTCCTCTGTCTACTGCTGCTTCCTCTCCCCTTTACCTGTCAGCGACATTTCCCCACAAGAAATAACTTGCACTTCTAATTCTGTTGCAGCATCTGCTTCTTAGAGGACTTGAGCTGACACACATGCGCAGAGAGAAGCAAACACAGATACATACATCATACATGCATTTAAGGTGGGTTGAAGGTCCTGGAGTTGGGGCTCCGAGGGGAAGATGCTCTGTGCAGAACGGTGGCATCTTCTGCAGTGTCCAGCGTGGGCCAGTTCTTGGCTGTGGCTCGGTGACTGAGGGTCACAGAGACTCTTTCAGCCTGAATGCACTTAGCATGAGCCCATTGTGCCTGGGAACAGAACCGAGGAGCCAGAAGGTCTTGCTTTGGCCTGCCTTGCTCAGCTGTCCTTCCTATGCTGTCACCACCAAGGATGGTATTGTTCGTCAATATTAAAGCAGTTGCATGCAGACTCTTTGGGGATCCCTAGACCTTAGGAGGGATTCCTAACCACAATCTTCCATTCTCAGTTCTAGCTTTTAGGAGGCCCTGACCCCTGTGGCCTGAGGTACCTGTTGGTCCTCCTATTGTGACACCACACCACTCTACTTCTCATGCCCCACCCCAAACTTTTAGGAAAGTCTGTTGCTCTCAGTTGGAGGGAGGCACTGACCAAGGCTCATCACAGTCTGGGGATATAATATTACCTGAATGATAGTTGTGGTGAGTGGGAGCTGGGTAGCATGGCCAACTGGCTGAAACTGTAAGCAGGGTGTATAGTCTCAGAGGTTGTGGACTACAAGAATGTCCAGGTGGAGGAGAGGTCCTGAGTCTGGGAGACAGGAACATTGGAGTTCTGCATTGCTAAACCTAACAAAGACTTCTCTATCCCCATTCCTCCCCCCCACCCATAAGAGGAATTCCACATAATTGACAATCCCTTTGCTTGTTAAAGATTTTTGCATCTATGTTCATGAGAGATACTGGTCTGTAGTGTTTTTTTCCTTATGATTTTTTTTATTTGGTTTTGGTATCAGGATAATGTTTTACTTATAAAATATATTGGGAAATGTACCCTTCGCTTCTATTTTCTGGAAGAGTTCATGTAGAATAATTACTATTTCTTTCTTTAATATTTGTTAAAATTCAGCAGGGATGCCCATCAGGGACTGAGGCTTTCTTTATAGAAAGTATTTTTCTTATAAATTCAATGTCAGATTATCTATTTCTTCTTGAATAAGCGTTGGTGGCTTGTGTCTTTCAAGGAATTTGCCCATTTCACCTAGGTTGTATAGCTTATCATACATTGTTCATACTCTACTCTCTATTCTTTTAGGATCCGTAGGATGTGTAGTGATGTATCTACTTTAATTCTGGCATTTGGTAATTGGTGTTTTAGTTCTTTTAATTTTTTTTTCTATCTGACTAGAAGTTTGCCTCTTTTTGTTTGTTTGTTTACGTCTTTGCTACTGGGAATTGAACCCAGAGGCATTCTACTTCTGAATCACAACCCTAGCCCTTTCTTGCTAAGTTGCTGAGGCTGGTCTCCAAAACATGATCTTCTCATCTCAGCCCTCCAAGTGCTGAGATTACAGGCAGGCACCATCCTGCCTGGCCAAGGTTTATCAATTTTATCGATCATTTCAAAGAGTCATATTTTGCCCTTATTGATTTACTTCATTGCTTTTCTATTTTCTATTTTACTGGTTCTTTTCTGATTTTCATTATTTATTCATTTTGCACATTTTGGGTTTAATTTTTTTTAATTACTTAAGATGGATATTGGACCATTGACTTTCTGATTTTTTATTCTTTTTTTTTTGTGGTACTGGGGTTTCTGGAAGCCCTTCTACTTCAGGGCTATACTCCCAGGCCTATTTTATATTTTTATTTGGAAACAGGGTCTCTTAAGCCAGCGTGGCTGGCTTCGAACCTGCGCGATCCTCCTGTCTCTGCCTCCCAAGTGCGGGGATTACAAGCGTGCACCACCACGCCCGGCTGAGAGCTGATTTTTTAAACACAGAAATTTAATGCCATAAATCTTTGTTTAGAGCATTGCTTTAACTACATGCCATGTGTTTTGAGGTGTTGTGTTTTAATTTCTATGTAGTTAAAAATGGCAACATATTTTTGTTTTATGAATTCTCTAGATTCATGCAGTATTTAGAATTGTGTTATTTAATTTCCAAATATTTGAGTGATTTTAAATGAAAGATATCGCTATTTATTGTGTGTGTGTGTGTGTGTGTGTGTGTGTGTGTGTGTGTACTAGGGATTGAACTACTCAGGGGCATCCTACCTCTGAGCTATTCACACAGCTCTGTTTTATTTTTATTTTTAAATAGGGTCTCATTAGAGGTTATAGGAGGCTCACTACTTGCTGAGGCTATCCTTGAACCTGTGATCTTCCTGTCTTAGCCTCCCAAGAACTAGGATTACAAGAGTGTATAACCACACCTGGCTATCTTTATGTTTTTTGATTATCATTTAAATCCATTGTGGACAGCAAGCATGCTGTGCATAATTTTTTTGTGTGTGTGGTACTGGGGTTCCTGGTGGAAGCCCTTCTACCTCTGGTATACACTCCCAAACCTATTTTTTAACTTTTTTATATGAAAACAGAGTCTCTTAAGCCAGTGTGGCTGGCTCCGAACCAGCACGATCCTCCTGTCTCCGCCTCCCAAGCGCGGTGATTACAAGCGTGTGCCACCATGCCCCAGCTACTATGCATAATTTTAATCATCATAAATTTATTTAAGGTTTGTTATATGCCCAAGTATGATCTTCATGAATGTTTCATGTGAACTTGAAAATACATGTTCTGTTGTGGTTTTTGTGTTCTATAAATGTGAGAGTGTTGAGGTAGTCTTTTGGGCACTGGGATTGAACTCAGGGGTGTTCTACCTCTGAGCTACACTCCTAGCTCTATTTTATTTTTATTTTGAAACAGGGTCTCTCTAAGTTGCTAAGGCTGATAATGAACTTGTGATCCTTCCATACTGGCTTCCAAGTACTGGGTTTACAAGTGTGTGCCACCGTGCCTGACATCCTTTTACTTTTAACTTCTATGTGTTTTTATATTTAAAGTGGGTTTCCTCCCCCCCACTCACTCCTTCTGTCCATCTGTCTGTCTGTCTGTATTTTTTTGTGGTACTAGAAATTGAGCCCAGGGGTGCTGTACCATTGAGCTACATCTTCAGCCCTTTTCAGTTTTTATTTTGAGACGGGATCTTGGTAAGTTGCCCAGGTTGGCCTTAAACTTGTGATCTTTTTGCCTTATTCTCTGAGTAATTGGGATTACAGATGTGTGCCACTGCTCCCTGCTAAAGTAGGTTTCTTGTAGATAGCACACAGATGGGTTTGTTTTGTTTATTATATATTTATTTATTTATTTATTTATTTATTTATTTTTGTGGTCCTGGGGGTGGAACCCAGGGGCTTTTCTACCTTCGGGCTATACTCCCAGACCTATTTTATACTTTATTTGGAAACGAGGGGTCTCACTAAGTTGCTGAGAGCCTCGCTAAGTAGCTGAGGCTGGCTTCGAACCTGTGCGATCCTCCTGTCTCAGCCTCCCAAGTGCTGGGATTACAAGTGTGCACCACCACGCCCGGCTCAGATGGGTTTAATCTGATACTCTCTGCCTCTAAAATACTGGGCTGTTTAAACCGTTATGTTTAACAAAATAATCAATATGGTTAGTCATTGTTAACTGCACATTGTTTATTAGTTGCTGGTTTTATTTTACTTATTTGAACAGTTAGATTTTTTCTGAGTATAGTTACCTGGACTCAAGTAACTATGGTTGATTTACGTAACTATGCACCAGAATCAGACCCTTTCAGTCTTTGAAAACTTTGTTATGTCAGGTCCAAAGCAACTTTAAGCCTAGGCAAAATTTAGCGCCAATACCACTTGTGCTTCTCCTGAAGATTCTGCCCAGTTTGCTGTCAGGTCTGCTCCAGTCTTGTGTGGGCACTGGAGTTTGTTCTGCCTATTTCTTCCTGGCGGTTCTCTCTTCGTCTTTCAGTGCTTTCCTCCTGTGCATGTGAGCGCCAATGCCCAGCCTGTGGAGACCGCGCTACAGATCCCTGAGACTTCCTATGTCTAGGTCCTTCCCCTCTAGTACTCGGCTGTACAAACTATAGTTCTCTTGGCCTCCCCGAACTTCCATCTCTGACTTTTCAATCTGTTCAGAGTGCTGACTTCTAGGTTGGTTTCCATTTTATTTTTTTATGCTTGAACATGGCCTCTGGACAGTTGAGTACCAAAGGTCTGTGCTGTAGTCACACAGTGGCTGAAAACTTGTGATCCTCTTGCCTCGTTTTCTGAGTAATTGGGATTACAGACGTGTGCCACTGCTAAAGCGGGTTTCTTGTTTTTACAGAACAGTGCTTTAGTGTTGGAGTCATTCGAGTTGTTCTAGCTGTGGAAGGGTATCTGGTCGCTGTAACTCCATCTTGCCTGGAAACAGAAGTGATCACTCCGTCCTCAAAATGCTTTCTTTGTTGTCCTTCTACTTTGCTGGCCACTCAGTCTCCTTTTCTTCTTCATTGTCCTCTAATCTACTTATGCACATCAACACAATATCCTCCCTGTGCCTCAGTCTTAGGTCCTGTCTCTCCTCTGTCCTGTCTCCCTACTCGTTGATTCATTTAGCTTTGTGTGTCTCCAGCCCAACCTCCCTGCTGAACTCCAGACTCAGGCATCTACTGCCTGCTTGACGTCTCCTCTGGGTTGTCTACTAGAGCACTTAATGGACCACCGTGCTCTTAAATTATTCCCATTTCTCCCTGTTAGGTTTTTAGGCGCAATAAAAAAGACGAGAGAGACCGATGTGCCAAAAGAAAAAGAATTTTAATGCCGTCTCCCCGGGGTATAAGAGCTGGACTGCTCTTGAGACCTCTGAGCTCCTCCCATGCTGAAAGGGAAAATGCCCTTCCTTTTAAAGTTTACGTCTTGTGGGCGGAGTTACGTGTGGAAACCCCGCCCCTCTCGCGATATCGCCTGTCTCGCGATATTGCCCAGCAGTCTCCTTTTCTAAGGTCCCGGGGCGGGACCCCACCTGTCACTCCCAAACTGCTTCCTCCCACTGGGTTTTTGACTTGGAAAAGGTGGTTTAATCTGTAACGCATTATCTTAGTCGTTTTGGGCTGCCATAACAAAGACCATGGATAAATGGCTTATAAACAACAGATTTATTTTTCATGGTTCTGGAAGCTGAGATGTCCAAGACCAAAGCACCAGCCGACCTGGTGTCTGTGAGGGCCTGTGTCCTTCCCAGATGGATGTATGTTCACGTGACAGAAGGGGCAGAGAAGCTTCCTTAGTTTCTTTAATAATAAATGGGCACTAATCCCATTTATGATCCGCCCAGGACTCCCACCTCTGATATCACTGCCTTGGAGAGAAGACCTCAACAAATAAGCCGTGGGGGACACAAACATAAGTTAGACCATAGCACTCATTCACACAGAGGCTTAAGCCAAAAATGTGGGACTCATCTTTGCCTTTTCTCTCCTTCTTTTCTAGCACCTGATCTATTTAGCCCTGCAAGTTCTACTTCAAAAGCATTCCAAGCTGGGTGTGATGGTGCATGTTTGTAATCCTAGCATTTGGGAAGCTGAGACAGGAGGATCCAGACAGCCTCAGCTACTTAGTGAGGCCTTTGCAATTCAGAAAACTTGTTTCAAAGTAAAGAATAAAAGGGAGTGTAACTTGGAGATAGAATGCCCCTGGGTTCCATCCTCAGTAACACACACACACACACACACACACACACACACACACACACACGAGATATTCCAGAGCACCTGTCCTACTGCCTTCACTGCCACCACTGTGGTCTCTGTAGTGATGTTTCTCACCTGGACTATACAGTGGTAGTGACCTATTGCCTCATCTTCCCGTGTTCCTTCCTGCCTGGTCTCACTTTAGTCTGTTCTCCCCACAGCAGCCACGCGGATGTTCAATCACAAAGTTTCACCTTCCTGTTTAAAACTCTTCCATGGCTTGATATCACATTTAAAATAAAATCCAAATACCTTACCATAACCTGTAAGTCTAAAGAAGATTGTCCCCTATCTGTCTCTCTAAATCAACCTCCTAGCATTTCCTCCTCCACAGGTCTACTCTAGTCATACCCAGCTTCTTTCTGAACCTAGAATGCAGTTGAGATTTCTTTCCTAGGCAGGGCTTTTGCACATGTGGCCACCTCTGCTTTTTGTGTTCATCTACCTAAGCTTTGGAGTAAGACTGCTCTTTCTTATACTCAGACCTCACCCCTTCAGAGAGGTCTTCTCTGGCCACCTACTATAAAGAAGCTTCTCACCCATGTTGCTTTTATATCCCATCACTCTCTTTTATTTTCTTTGTATATTATGTCACTGGTTGCAAAAACGGCACAATTTCTACTCCTCCTTTTCTCCATGTCTCTTTGCACCACTGATGTGAGTTAGCAACACTTCCCATCAATGGGTGGCATCTTGCCTCATTTCATGGAGGTGGGCTGGACTTAGGACTTCCTTTGGTCAGCAGACTGTTTTAAGTAATTGTGCACCAGCCCTGAGCCTTGCAGCCTTCTCTTGTTACTCTTGGAGCCCTGAGCTAGCTCAGTGGAGGAAAACTTACACACCCTAGCCAATAGCTGGCCTCCCCCCGAAACAGAGTAACCCGGCTGACCTGGAGCCAATCGCAGATTCATGAAGGAGCTAGACAAGATCAGTAGAACTGCAGAGCTGCCTGGGAACTCAGGAGCAAGAAATGGCCATTAAAATAAATCATAAGCCGGCTGTGATGGCACATACCTGTAATCCTAGTACTTGGGAAGCTAAAACAGAGGCTTGCAGGTTCAAGGCTAGCCTCAGCAACTTAGGGAGGCCCTCACCAACTTAGTGAGGACTTTCTTCAAAATAAAATAAAAGAAAATAGGGCTGGGGGTGTAGTTCAGAGGTAGAATGCCCTTTGGTTAATTCCTAGTGCCATGTACACATATACAAAATCACAAGGTATTAGCATGGTTGATTATGTGGCAAAAGCTAACTGAACCAAACTCATATCACTATTTGAAACTATCATATGTATATACCTCCTTCTTTATTGTGTGTCCCCTGTTAAAATAAAATTCCTCAAGGGCAGGGAACTTTGCTTCTCATTGTACTGTAACGGGTAAAACATTGGATCAAAATGACAATGTAGTATTTTGAGAAAAACCCAAATACTGTCACTTTATTAAAGAGGTGAGATATGACCACCAAGATCTTCTACACTGTCCTATGTTCTCCCCAAGACAAGGACAGCACAAAACACTGAGTCAATGCTGCTCTTCCAGGAGAATGAGAGTTAAAGTATGTGAGAGGAGGTGGCAGTAACAGGGATCTGGCCCTTATTTGAGGAGGACCAGAGAGAGAGTCTTGCCCCAGGGAAAGGAGAGTGTAAAGACCTGGGAACCTCATCCCTGCTTCCCTTCCTTCAGTCCTGATGTCCAATCTGCCTCTTGCCTCTTGTGTGCCTTACTGCAATCCCCATCCTTATTCTGAGGAGACTCCATTAGGGTCCTTGAAGCATAGCAGAGCCACATGAGCTTTGGAAGGAGTGTAATTACTGAGAATATCCAAGCCAGCCAAAGGAAAAAGCAAACAGTGACCACCAACCAGCTGGCCATGCCAGCCATGGGACTTCAACAGCAGCAGAGGAGCAACGTGGACAGACAGATTCCTAACATCTGAAATTTTGATGAAGCGTAAACTTTGTAGGTACCTCTCAAGATATAAACAATTCAGAGCTCAAAATTTAGAAAAGACTGAAATATGAGTCCATCCCCAGATTCTTTTGGTCTGGGGTAAGGCCTCCTTATTTATTTATTTATTTATTTATACTGGGGATTGAACTCAGGGACATTCAACCTTTATGTTATACCTCCATTCCTATGTTGTTTTTTTAATTTTGAAACAGAGTCTCACTAGATTGCTGACAGTCTCACTAAGTTGCTCAGGCTGATCTTGAAACTGCAGCCCCCCTGTTTCAGACACCAGGCCCTCAGTATCTTTATTAGTTAAAAGATCCCCAGGGACTCTGTCGTACAGCTTGGGTAGAGAAGCTCTGAGCCTGTGCTTGGGCCGGAGGCAGAGGAAGGAGAGGGATGTGACACCAGCAGGGTATCACACGGGGCAGGCATTTCCGTAGGTTTGCTTGTTTAATAGTATACAGGACAGCCCCATCTGGCAGTGATAATTTCCCTCCCCATTTCCAGGTAAGGTCACCAGGGACTCAGGTTGTATGTGGATGGCCCGAGGTCTCCAGGCTGGGAAGCAGCAGAGCAGGGATTCAGACCCAGGTAGGTCTGTCTGACCCTAAAATCTGAAAGAAGAGGCTGGAGAGGTCGGGCTCAGGAGTAGCATTTGCATTTAATTTGGGAGCCACAGAGAAAGCAGAACAGTCAACTCTACTCTGAGATTAGATCCTCTCATTAATTACCCCAGGTCTTCAGGCTTGGAAAGCCTATAGGATTTATAAGTCCCTGGGTAATGTCATGTGTGTTTTAATGTTATTAGTGGGATATGAGCACTGGACTGGACTTCAGAGGTCAGAGCATCCCTCAACCCCCTTGCTTCCTCCTAGGACAGGCAGGCTCATTCACTTCAGGGGTCTCACTCGTTTCTCTGGGCCCTTGGCAGCAGTGTTTGGCACATAATAGGTGCTCAATTAGACTGTACAGAGTTGAAGCAATAGGTTTTGGAGGTCACAGAGTTGATGCAACAATGGTCAGAGGAGTCTAATGCCTTTCTTGGGTCACCACTGCAGCACAGCATGGAATAAAATCCATTCTTCAGATTGCATTCGGGTGTTCTTCCTGCTGTTCCACAGCGTGGTCAGTGTCAGAATCATAAGCAGTCAGGGCTGAACGATCCTCAGAAGAGCTTTATACACCATTTACAAATAGTCTTAATCTTCTGCATCCTGTCCAGTTGTATAGCTGTGGCTATTTGCGGTGCCCTGGGGGAGAGAGAGTGCCATCGTTGATTAGTGATGTCTGCCGTGGATGTGGGAATGGCTAGTGGCAGCAGGCATGCCAGATATTTCTGTTTCATGCTGATGCTGATTCTGACATCCTCCAAATCCTTTATTTTATGATTAAGAAAACTAGCCTGGCATGGTGGTGGACGCTTGTAATCCCAGCATTGGGGAGGCAGAGACAGGGGGAACACCGTTCGCAGACAGCCTTAGCTACTTAGTAAGGCCCTTTGCAACTCAGTGGGACCCTGTTTCAATATAAATAATATAAAATAGGGCTGGGGGTGTAGCTCAGAGGTAGAATGCCTCTGAGTTCCATCCCCAGTACAAAAAAAAAAAAAAAAAAAAAGAAAAAAGAAAAAGAAAAAAGAAAACTGAGGTTCTTTTTGTGTCCTATAAAATTTTTCACTGGACATCAATAGTCAGAGACCCTTCAAATATTTTTAAAGTTTTCTAAGCTCTCCTGGGGGTAAAGCCAGCATTGGCAATGATTCTGAACTTGAAGTTAGATGAGGAGATTGGTGTGTACTTTCTGCTTAAAGCTGGTGTCATCTTGGGTGTTTTCTGAGTTGTATTTTTTTCATGTGTAAAATGGAGGTACAAGCCGGGCGTGGTGGCGCACGCTTGTAATCCCCGCACTTGGGAGGCGGAGACAGGAGAATCATGCAGGTTTGAAGCCAGCAGCGCTGGCTTAGGAGTCCCTGTTTCCAAATAAAAAATACATAAAATAGGTCTGGGAGTGTAGCCCAGAGGTAGAAGGGTTTCCAGGAACCCCAGTACCACCAAAAAAAAAAAAAAAAAAAAAGAAAAAAAAAAAAAAGAAGGTACAATCACTGTGTCTCAGAGTTGTAATGAAGAGTAAATTAATAAGTGTGTGAGGAAGTGTTCCACCAACCATGAGGCCCTATAGGACTCACTCCTTTTGCAGATTGCTTTGTTGATCCCAATTCTTTAGAATTGCACCTAAGCCCTATTTCAGATGGCTTTGAAGTTCTTCCCGTTAAGGTAGAGTATATTTCCTTGTCCTTTAACCTTAACCTTAACAATGGAAAGTGACAGAAACCAGAGTCCTAGCTGGAGCCAGGCCTCAGAAGACATTGCATATTTCTACTTGTTCTCTTGTGCCTCTGTCACGCACGTGAGAACTGTGCCCTAGCCAACCTTCTGGTCCAAGGAGGATGAGAAGAACTTAGAGCAGATTCAGATCAAATCTGCAGCTTACAGCCCAGCCCAGCCTGGATCACATGACCCAAACGATCTGCAGATGCCTGAACTAAATGAATGCCTATTGTGGTATGTGGCTGAAGATTGTTACTCAGCAACGACAGCTGACTGAGGCACCTCTGAAGGCCATTTATGTTTGTGATGGCATGGATAATTGTCCCTGAAAGGTTCGTATATTAAAGGCTTGGCCCCCAGGGTGGCCTTATTAGGAGGTAGAGCAACCCCCATAATGTCAGGCCCGTGGGAGGTTCTTAGCCGCTGGGGGTGTGGCTCTGCACAGGATTGTGGGACCCTAGCCCATCCTCTCGCTCTTTTCTTCCTGGATGGCAATCTGAGAGGTTTTTTCTGCTGTGTACTCTCGCCATGATGTGCTGCCCTGGCAAGAGGCCAAAGCCATGGGCCACCTGATCTTGGACCGGACTTCCAGAACCATGAGCCACAGTAGCCTCTTTCTCTATATAAGTTAATTACCTTAGGAATTTTATTATAGTGCTGGAAAACTATCGCACTGGTAAAAAGCAGAGGATTTTCTTTTCTCTGTCTCTGAGACTGCAGTTTCACTGTGGAGCCGGTAAAGGCTCTTGCCCCAGGGGACAAAGTGCACCTCGTCATGGATAGGCCTTCCCTCCCTCTTCTACTCTGGAAGGAGCCTCGGGGCTTCTGGATGCTACTGACATTGCAATATCCAAACGCTTGCGTGAGCGTCTCACATAGGCAGGGCTCCGTGGCAGTCTACAGGCTCCGCACAAAGCAACTGCAGCTTTGGTTCTGTTTCATCAGCCTTGAAAATCCTGGCCTCCCTCCCACCACCTATACCTGCAGCCCGTCTGGGTCCCCATTCTCCACCCCTTCTCTGCACCCCACTTTGGCCTGAACTTTTAGTCTCTGCAGGAAGAGTGGAGGGTATCTGTGAAGGGCAGCTCTCCTAATTGACTGTGGAGAGAAGGGGCTTTGCCTCAGTCAGGGAGCAGGGCAGGCAAGCAGCTCAAGGTCAAAGAGGACCCCAAAGAGTCCAGGAGAATATGCAAAACCGTACATTAAATGGGCAAAGGCTCAGCTCCAAAGAGTCCTTTGCTCTGAAGTTCAAGCAGAAAATGTGAGAATTGATATGCTAAATGGATGCAAAGAATGAAATTCTTCCAGCAGTTCCCCAGGTCTGAAAAATGTTCCCCCAATGAGGAAAAGGAAGGAGATACATGTTCCAAAGCAATTCGAACTGGTATTTCTCAGAAACAGAAGCTGTTTGACCTTGAGATTGGTGGTTGAGAGAGAGAAAGAAAGCAGAGCCAGAGTTGCGTGGGGACTTGCCTAAGATGGCACAGTGATTTGAGGGCAGACCAGGGACTGACATGTGGGCATGCTGCATCCTGCCCCTGGTTCTTTCTTTGCTGAGCAGGTTTTCAGGTCCAACCTGGTCCAAGATCAGGGCAGGGATTGTCACCCTATGTGGTTTGACATTCTACGGATTTAGTAGCTGTTATCTGTCCTCTTCTGGAAAATACTTTTCTTTAAGTAAGTATGATTTTTTCCCTTATGGCATGGCTCTTCTCTCCCGGTGTCCAAAGTGTCCCTTCTGGTTGCTCAATAGATGCTTTGGTCCAGTTGTTGACTGCAGCTGGGCACAGTGGCACAGACCTATAATCTCAGTGCTTGGGAGGCTGAGACAGGAAGACTGCAGGTTTGAGGCCAAGCCTCAGCAACTTAGCTAGGTCTTCAGCAACTGAGTGAGACCCTCTTTCAAAGAAAATAAAAACTAAAAAGGGCTGGGGGTGTAGCTGAGAGGTAGAATGCCCCTGGGTTCAATCCCGAGTACAAAAATCAACCCAGCAAACAAACAAAGGCCCCAGATGCCTACTGCCCTGAACACGCTGCCCTCCTGCCTTGCTGGGGTCCCGGCTGCCTTCATCCTGGCTCTGCTGAGGAAATGTGCAGGTTGCTGTGCTGTGCAGTCCTGCCTCCCTGGCATCCCACACTTCTCTAGCCCTTCCAAGCTGCAGAGTTTGGAGCCAACAAAACCCTCCTGCGACTGCATGAGAGACAAGAGTGCCAACCACTCTAACCTCCACCCACAACCTGGCTCCTTTCTTTTTCCTGGATTAGCAACTTTAGAAGATGGTAGATAGGAGAGACCGCTCACTTCCTCCCATAGCAAACTGGCTCCCACCCTTGGGGAGTAGTTTTTCTTCCAGGCTTGGCAAGAGAACCACAAAATGGCCCACAGTTGATGTATCATTAAGGGTTGGGATTCCCCCCCCCATGGTCACTTTTATTATATACCATGTACAAAATAGAAACTGAGGCCCAGGTAATACAAGGGGCCAGGAAAAGGTCAGGCACTGGCTGTTGTTGGAGTGGTGGTATGATGGGCTGAATGTTTATACCCCCATGTCTCAAGTTTTATGGGCATTCCAATAATCTATGGAATGGTGTTTAGGAGGTGGAGTCTTTGGGGGAATAAGTAGGTTTAGATGGAGTCTCGAGTATGGTGCCTATGAGATTGGTGTCCTTTAAGGAGAGGGAGTGCCTCTTCCTCTTCCTTCTTTTCCTCTTCCCTCTTCTCCCCCTCCTACCTTTCCTCCTCTTTTTCTTCTTCCTCCTCTTCCTCCTCCTCCTCTCCCTCTCCTTTTTCCCCTCTCCTTCCCTTCTCTTCCTCTTTCTCTTCCTCTCTCGCCCTCTCTCTCTGCTTTCCTCTTGCCCCACCATAAACACAGAGGGAGGAATGGCCACAGGAGCATACAGAGAGAAAGTGGCGGTCCATGTCCAGAAGCGGGCCATCCCCAGGTCCTGAGTCTGCCGTTCCTTCTCCTTGCACTTCCCAATGTGTGAACTGTCTTTAAACCACAGGAGGTAAGAAGTGAGCTTCCGACCTCTTAGCTGACCCTCCTCCTCCAGCACCGAGTCTCGTGGAGAGGGCCGACTATTTCAGGGTTGTGTATCTCACTTCTGTGGGGTTCAGGGAGCAGGAGGGAGAACAGAATCATTGTGATGGTGCGAGCCTGTTTTAGCCAACATTCTGGGGTGCAGGACACTGCAGGGGAGGCCGTTCTGTCCTTCTGTTGGGGAGGCTGGGCTGGGCTGGGCTGAGCTTCAACAGCCGTCCTGACCCAAGTTGGAACAGTGTTTTCCTCTAAGAACACTCGTGGCAAGGGAGCACGAACCGATATCTTGCTGTCCAACAGCTGAGGTAATTAATATTCCATTAACAAGGCCATTACAACTCCTGAATAGAAATATACCTCATCGTAAGGTGCGAAGCCTACTTCTAAGTGAGGTGTAACAGCTGAATAAGCATACCTGCTGATTTATGTCCATAAAACTTAATTTATTAGCAATGTCTTAATTGTGAGGGTGCGGACGGTCCCTGAGCCATTAGCAAAATCCTCTAAAAGCCACTGACGAGAATAATGTGCCCAATAAATGGGATGAGCAGCACTTTTTTCCCCTGCATCTGAGGCTATAGACTTGCTAATCAGGCCAGGCTGGTCTTTTAATGGAGGGGCTGGCTGGGCTGGAGGTGCTTGGGCAGCATGGCGGAGGGTGGGCTCGCCCTTGCAGGGACCCCAGCTGTGGCTCCTGGCTCCTGGCATTTGGCTCTGTAGAGACCGGGAGAGAAGACAACGGGGAGAGTCCCTCAGAGCTCCAAGTATGGCGCAGAGGGAGGTTGTGCGTGGAGGGACCCTGAGTTGTTCATTTTGGCTGGAGAATCGCTCAGTGCTTCTATTGCCTTCACCTCCTCCCGCCCCTCTCTCTCACCCTTTCTTTTTTCCTTTAATCTTTCCTTTGACTACTGCCAAGAGCTTGGCTCTTATGGAGCAACACAGTTCATCAGTATTTGGGTGTCTTTGTGAATGCCAGAGGTGGACCCCAGTCCTCTTCTTACATAGAGTCTCATATACTCTTTCCCAGCCCCTGATGCCCAAGGTCAGAAGAGGAAAGCCTGGCAGAGCCAACACCCTGCGGGCTTTGAAGGGAGGAACCCCCCCTCCCCCCACGCACACTGCAATGCCTATCTACATGATTTTAAGTTGCAAAACAGAGTTTTGTAGCCAAAGAATTTTACCCTTTGCTCTGGATGTCCTCCTGACTGGCAAGAGAGGTCCTAGAGTCTTCACAGTTAGAAGAGGCAATTCCACTGACTGCCGCGGAACACGGATGCCCAAAGGCTTCTCCCGTGTCTGTCATGGAAGGGATGGTTTGAACAGTCGCTCTCTCAGACTGTCTCGGTGGGAGCTTCCCCTCGCAGCTCTGTCCACCTGACCTTTCCTGCCACTGTCCAGCACAGGGGCCCCAGGGTGCCAGCTGTTTTGGTACTCTTGGAATGGGCTGTACTGCAGAGTCTTGCCATAGTGCGCCACTGCTAATTATACCTTGTCCCAGTTTGCTAGGCTTTTAAAATAAACTAGTTTGGAGTTCTGTTACCAAAAGAATAGTGGTAGCTGGATGCCTTGGGATACGCCTGAGAGGCTGAGACAGGAGGACCGCAAGTTTAGACCAAACTCAGCAACTTAGTGAGACCCTCAGGAACTTAGCAAGACCTTGTTTCAAAATAATAGAGCTGGACATGGTGGCGCACGCTTGTAATCCCCGTGCTTGGGAGGCGGAGACAGGAGGATCGCGCAGGTTCGAAGCCAGCCTCAGCTGGCTTAAGAGACCCTGTTTCTAAATAAAATATAAAATAGGTCTGGGAGTGTAGCCCAGAGGTAGAAGGCCCCTGGGTTCCATCCCCAGTACCACCAAAAAAATAAATAAAAAAAATAGCAGTAATAAAGGGCCAGGGGTGTAGCTCAGAAGTAGAATGCCCTGGGTTCAATCCCCAGTGACAGATATATACATGTTAATGTCCTGTGCCATGTATTGCCCATTACCTTTCTTACTAAGCAGTGTGGGGAAAAGAAAATAAGAAAGGAACTAGTAACATATGGAAAAGACACTGGCTTTGAGGTGCTATCAAAATCTCGCTCTAATGTTTTAAAAATCAACTTCTTTGAGGTACAATTTACATATAATAAAACTGGTTTTCTGCATGCATGTTGGTGACTTTTGATAAATGTACACACCTGTGCAGCCGCTGCTTGAAGAAATAAAACATTTCCATCTTCACACCCAGTGTCCTGCTGTCCCTCTGCTGAAGCGCACCGTGCCGCCGCTATTCTGATTTCTATCACAACAGATTATTTGGCCTATTCTAGAATATCGTATAAATGGAACCGTACAGTGCGCATCCCTTTTTTTATCTGGCTTCTTTTACTCAGCATAATTATTTTGAGATTTCTTCGTGTGGCTGAGTGTATCAATCATTCATTTTTACTGCAGCGTCTTCCAGCTGGCCCTCCGTATCCATGCGTTCTGCATCCATGCGTTCTGTAGCCGTGGATTTGGCCAATTGTGGATCGAAAATATCTGAAAAAAAAAGTGTCTGAATTGAACACCTACAGGCTTTTTTCTTATCATTATCCTCTAAACAACACAGTGTGATAACTCTTTATATAGCATTTACATTGTATCAAGTATTATAAAAAAATCTAGATGCTGGGCGTGGTGGCGCACGCTTGTAATCCCCGCGCTTGGGAGGATCGCGCAGGTTCGAAGCCAGCCGCGCTGGCTTAAGAGACCCTTTTTCCAAAAATAAAAAAATAGGTCTGGGAGTATAGCCCGGATATAGAAGGGCTTCCAGGAACCCCAGTACCACCACCAAAAAAAAAAAAAAAAAAAAATCTAGAAGCCAGATGTGGTAGCACACACCTGTAATCCCAGTACTTAGAGACTGAGATAGAAGGATCACAGGTTTGAGGCCAATCTCAGCAACTTAGACCCTCAGTGATTTAATGAGATCCTGTTAAACAAACAAACAAACAAACAAACAAACAAACAGGCCTGGGGTGGAGCTCAGGGGTAGAATGACCCAGGCCTCAGTCCCTAGTACCTAACTAAATAAATACAAGCAATCTAGAGATGATTTAAAGCATAAAGGTAGGTGAGTGCAAGTTATATACAAATACTACACCATTTTATTTATGGGCTTGAGCATCCATGGATCTTGGTATCCCTGGCAGGTCTTGGACCCAGGCTCCCTCCATATTAGGGGGGGCTGTTCCTTTATCTGGACCCAGTGTAATTTGCTCATCTATTCACCACTGATGGACATTTGGGTTGTTTCCAGCTTGGGACTATTATGAATACAAGTGTTATGAATATTTGTGTACAAGTCTGGGCGTGTGTGTTTCCCAAGTGAATTACATGGAGGGAGAAAAGGTTTTAGGTTGAAACTCTTAAACTATATCCACATAAAGCACAAATAAGCCCCTTTTCCCATACTGAGGATTGAACCCAGCGTGCTCTACCACTGAGCTACATCTCCAGCCGTTTTTATATTTTATTTATTTATTTTTTACTTTGAGACAAGGTCTGACTAAGTTGTCCAGGCTGGCCTCGAACTTGTGATCCTCCTGTCCCCACCTCCTGATTTGCAGGGAATTTGCAATGCTTGCCACAGACAATCAGTCACTCTTTTTGTTGTCGTCGTGTTTGTTCCTGGGGATGGAACTCAGGGGCATTCTATTTCTGAGCTACATCCCCCATCCCTTTTTATTTGGAAACAGGGTCTCACTAAGTTGCTGAGGCTGGCCTCGAACCTGTGGCCCTCCTGTATTCAGGCTCACAATCAGTTACTCTTAAAGAAGCTGAGTCTTAACTTCTTGCCTATTACTGGAGCTAGAGAAGGGAAGTGAAAATCTTTTCCTTGTCCAGAGTGGAATCTAGGAGGATAAGAAAGGTCAGAGATGAGAGTGACTTCTAGGAATATGGAGCTGAGTGAAGGAAAATGAGATTTCCCTGGGAAGTGTTTGGGCTCAGGAGGTTATGTATGCAGAGTACTTCTTCCCTCCTTACCCAGGAGGGCAGCTCAGTGCTGTGGCTGGCTTAACCCTGGCTTCCTGGTACAGAGGGAGGGCTGAGGAGCTGGCGAAGCTAAACTGGTGGAGAGATTTTCTATTCTTTTGGATAACTTGGCAGGAGTCGAGTTGCTGGGTCGTTTATGTTTAACTGTATGGGAACCTGCCACATTGTTTTCTAAAGTGGTTGTACCATTTTCTATTTCTGGCAGCAGCGCAGCGTCTGAGGGCTCTAATTTCTTTCACATCTGCATCGTCTGATCTTTGAATCATCTCTGTTAGCCACTCCAATGGGTGTGAAGTGGTATTTTGCTGTGGTCTTAATTTGCTCTGATGGCTGATGTGTTTGAACATCTTTTCTGTGTTTATTGGCCTTTTACATTTGTTTATTGGTCTTCTTTTGGGAAGTGTCCCGTCAAATTTTGCCCACTTAGAAAAATCGAGTAGTTTATCTCCATCTTATTGAGTCATCAGAGTTCTTTATGTATTCTGGAGGAAAGTTCCTTCACAGACATATGTATGTGATGCAAATACTTTCTCCTGGTCTGTGTTTGCCTTTTCACTTTCTTGATTATGATTTTTGAAGAGAAGAGTTTTACTTTGAGGAAGTCTAATTTACCCATTTTTTCTTTTCTGTCAAAGAAACCATTGTCTGACCCCAAATTGCAAAGATTTTCTTCTATTGTTTCTTCTAGAAATTCCATAGTTCTATTTTTTTATGTCTATTACCATCGTGTGTGTGTGGGGGGGTACTGGGGATGGAACCCAGATGTGTTCTACCTCCAAGCTACACTCCCAGCCCTATTTTTTAAATTACTTATTTTGAAACAAGGTCTCACTAAGTTGCAGAGGGCCTCACTAAGTTGCTGAGGATGTCTGCAAACCTGTGATTCTCCTGTCTCAGCTGCCCAAGTGCTGGGATTATATGCATTTATCACCATGCTTGGGTATTTATGACCCATTTTCAATTAATTTTTTTTGTGGGTCTGGGGATGGAACCCAGGGGCATTCGACCTCCGAGCTATGCCCCCTGCCCTATTTTTTATTCTTTATTTTGAAACAGGGTCTCACTAAATTATGGAGGGCCTCACTAAGTAGCTGAGGCTATCCATGAACCATGATCCTCCGGTCTCAACCTCCCGAATGCTGGGATTACAAGCGTGTGCCACCATGTTCAGCTTTAAATTAATTTTTGAGGATGGTGTGAGATAAGGTTTGAGGTTCCTTTTCTTTCATATCCTCATTGCTTAAAACACTCTGCTTTCCCCTTTCAATTATGTTGGTGCCTCTCTTGTTGGAAGTCAGTTGGCCACGTATACATTGGCCTCCTTCAGGACTCTACAGGTTATTCAGTTGTTTAGTATCATTCTGTTTTGATAACTGTAGCTTTATAGTATAAATCTTAAAAATCATCTAGTGTAAATCCTCTTTTTTTAGATTTCTTCAGTGATTCTTCTCCTCCTTCTCCTTCTTCTCCTTCTTCTTCTCCTTCTCCTCCTCCTCCTTCTTCTTTCCTCCTCCTCCTCCTCCTCCTCTTCCTCCTCCTTCTTTCCTCCTCCTCCTTCTTTCCTCCTCCTCCTCCTCCTTCTCTTCCTCCTCCTTCTTCCCTCCTCCTCCTTCTTCTTTCCTCCTCCTCCTCCTCCTCCTTCTCTTCCTCCTCCTTCTTCCCTCCTCCTCCTCCTCCTTCTTCTTTCCTCCTCCTCCTCCTCCTCCTCCTCCTCCTCCTCCTCCTCCTCCTCTTCCTTCTGTACTAGGGATGGAACCCAAGGGCATTCTACCTCTGAGCTACACCCTTAACCCTATCTTTTTTTTATTCTTTATTTTGAAACAGGGTCTCACTGAGTTGAAAAGGCCTCACTGAGTAGCTGAGGCTGTCCGCAAACCCGGATCCTCCTGTCTCAGCTTCCCAAATGCTGGGATTACAAATGTGCTCCACCATGCCTAGCTCTTCAACTATTATTCTTGATCCTTTGCATTTCCATTTAGTTTTAGAGTCAGTTTATCAATTTATATAAAAAACTTTGAGAGCTTCATTGGCATTGTATTGAATTTATAGATCAATTTTGGGAGAATAGCGGCTTACCAATATTAAACTTTAGTTGTTGTTATTGTTTTTTTTCGGTACCAGGGATTGAACCCAAGGGCATTCTACCTCCAAGCTACACCCCAGCCCTATTTCTTTTATTCTTTATTTTGAAACAGGGTCTCAATGATTTGCAGTGGGCCTCACTAAGTAGATGAGGCTGCGTGGGAACTGTGATCTTCCTGTCTCAGCCTCACAAATGCTGGGATTACAAGCATGTGCCTGGCTTGAGCCCTTCTAATCTATGAATATAGTATGCCTCCATTTATTTAGATCATGTTTATTTTCTCCCAGTAAGATTTTTAGTTTCCAGTGTAGAGGGCTTGTAATCTTTTCTCAAGTGTATTTTGTTTTTAAATTTAATACTATTGCAAATTATATCATCAATTTTTAATTTTCCTATTGTTTGTTAGGATCTAGAAGTACAACTGATTTTTGCATATTGCTTTTATTTTGTGATTTGCTAATTTTAGAACTTTGTCCTATTTGATTTTTTTTAAAGATTTCTAAGGACATTTCTATAATTATGTTACTTGCAAAAAGATCACTTAAACAGCTCTCTTCTGTTCTTTTGAATATCTTCTATTTCTAAGCCACCCCTCCCCCTTATCTAGATCCTCCAATATTATGTTGTATAGAGAAATGTTAAGAATAGACAACCTTGACTTGTTTTTTATCTTAGGAGAAAAACATCAAGTATGATTAGCTGTTTTTTATTTTTGTTCACTTTTTTAAAATAGATGACATTTATCAGGTTGAGAAAATTTCTTATTAAGTTTGCTAGGAATTTCTTTTTTGGTTAAAATTTTTTGAAATTACAACTCCACATTTGTATTGATTTAGGTATTTTCTTGTGTTTTAAAATTAATAATAGTACACCATGAGAAAATTTGGAAGGTAAGTGTTTAAGAGGTTTACATTAAAAAAACAATAGAAACTTAAGAGTTTATTATTATTATTATTATTATTATTATTATTATTATTATTATTTTGGTGGTACTGGGGGGGTGGAACTCAGGGGCTTTCTATCTCCGGGCTACATTCCCCAGCCCTATTTTTATACTTTATTTGGAAACAGGGTCTCACTAAGTTGCTGAGAGCCTCACTCAGTAGATTAGGCTGGCTTCGAACCTGTGTGATCCTCCTGTCTCAGCCTCCCAAGTGCTGGGATGACAAGTGTGCACCACTGCCCCCGGCCTGAAGCTTAAGGGTTATTAAGAGAAAGCCTGGCTAAATATCTTTTTGTATTTTATAATTTACTAGTGTGGAACTCTTTTCTAAACTTGACTCTAAAGGCAAAAAAAGTAAAAAACAGAAATTATAAATTGTATTCTAGAGATGCCAGGGCCAAAAATCAAAATCTACTAGACAGTAAAAATATATGCAACATATATGATAGGTAAAAGGCTGTTATTTCTAATACCTAAAGAGTTCATATCCATCAGCTGGATAAATTGGAAAATCTCTTAGCCGGGCGTGGTGGCACACGCCTGTAATCCCTGTGTTTGGGAGGCGGGGAGGCTGAGACAGGAGGATTGCTCAGGTTCGAAACCAGCCTAAGCTGGTTTAAGAAACCTTGTTTCCAAATAAAATATAAAAAATAGATCTGGGAACGTAGCCTGGAGGTAGAAGGGTCCTGGGTTCCATCCTCAGTACCACACACACACACACACACACACACACACACACAAGAAAAATGAAAATCTCTTAAGTAAATGTTCAAAGGGCATAAACAAGTGATTCATAAAAGAAGTACAATAGCCAACAAAAGTATAAAAACATGCTCATATTAATAGTAATAATATAAATTCAAATTAAATAATAATAAATGTTATTTGGCAGATTACCAATGATTAACAAAATAATGTGCACTAGCAAAGCGAGTGTAAGAAATTTTTTATATTGGCCAGAAAGCAATTGGTAAGATATAATTGGAGGACATTGCTATCGTTATCAAAAACCTGAAAAATTCAATTATTGTAGCTTTATATGGTTTGAAATCAGAAAATATACATCTTCAAGCTTTGTTCTTTTTCGAGATTGTTTTGGGTATCTAGAGTCCATATTCCATATTAGGATAGATTTTTTCTGAAAAATAAATATATAAATATATGATAGTTTCACCTAAAAAAAAAGAAAAAAATATTCTCTGGTAAGAAAGAAAGCAAAAAGAAATATTGAAATGTTATCTTTAAGTTATCAAAAGCTTGGTATCAGACAAATGAAACTGTTATGTGAGATTATCATTTTAAATTTTGTATAAATTGCTATAATACTAGATGTCAACCACTAAGCCAAGCATGGGGAGGAGGGATGGGGAGGGAATGGGGTGGGATCGGGTGGGGGCTGACTGGGCGATGTGTGCATGTATGTCTACAAAAGTTTTTTTGTATCCTACTATGATCTATGAATACAGTGCACCAATAAAAAATAAAAAAAAAAACCCTGAAAAATGTTCACACTTTGGAACCCACAGTTTCATTTTTAGGGATTTATTCTAAAAGCATAATTGAACAAGTGAGAAAGTATTTATGCATAAAGATATTTATTGCAAATTGTTAATAATATCAATTTTAGCATTCAACCTAAATATCTACCAGGATGGACATGATTAAGTGAGCTGTGCTACCGTCATTTAATGGGGCACTATGTACCTGTTCAAATGGAGCACGTGGATTCATATTTACTAAAATAAAAATATGTTCTTTTTAAAAGATGTTGTATGCATAGCTATATCTCTCTTCTTATATACAAAGAGAATGCTTATACACGTGCCCGACACAGTGATTGGCACGTAGTAGGCATTCAGTAAATATTGACTAGCTGTATGAATCTTCTTGGCACTGAGGATTGAACCCAGAGGCGTTCCGTCTGTGAGCCATACCCCCAGCTTTTGTATATTATGATTGTTGTTGTTGTTGTTATTGTTGTTGTTATTATTATTATTATTAGGTCCTGAAAATTGAGCCCAAAGGCATTCTACCTCCAAGCTACATTCCCAGACCAATTTTATTTTTTATTTAAAAGCAGGGTCTCATCGGGCATGGTGGCGCATGCTTGTAACCCCCCGCTTGGGAGGTGGAGACAGGAGGATCACGCAGGTTTGAAACTAGCCACGCGCGCTGGATTAGGAGACCCTGTTTCCAAATAAAAATGTAAAAATAGGTCTGGGAGTGTAGCTCGGAGGTAGAAGGGCTTCCAGGAACCCCAGCACCACCACAAAAAACCCCAAACAAACAAACAAACAAACAAAAAAACAGGGTCTCACTAGGTTGCTGAGAGCCTCACTAAATTGTTGAGGCTGACCTTGAACCTGCGATCCTCCAGTGTCCGCTTCCTAAGTACTAGGAATGCACAAATACAAGCATGCACCATCACACCTGGCCTGTATTTTTTATTTTGAAACAGGGTCTCACTAAGTTTGCTGAGACAGGCCTCTAACCTGCAATCCTTCTGACTCAGCCTCCCCAGTACTGGAATTACAGGCATGTACTACCATGCCTGGTTTATATATCAAAATATTAACAATTGTCTTTGATTGGAGTTTAGTGGTTTTAGCTTTCTCTATTTCTATACAGTTTGAAATAGTTTTAATAAATGTATGTTATTATAGTCAGAAACAACCATAGATCAGACTTGATCATAGATTATGAGTGGGGCATGTGGGGAATGAAATCGTCAAGCGTGCTGGCCTGGATGTGGGCTTACATGACTGTTTTTAGGACTCGTCTCCGTTAGAGATGGAGAAGTTATGAGGAGATGAGGCTGACCGGCAGGTGTGTGTATGCCTGTGTTCATTGTTACACAGCATGCTTGCTGCATTTGGGTGTCAGTGGGGCACTTGGTTTAGACATATGGGCCTAGGGTCCCAAGAAAGAGGCTGGATTACAAACCAATGGCAGCTGGCACGATTACAAGTCAGAGTGTGGTAGTTACAACTACAACAGTGAGGACAGCAGGAGGAGAGATCAAGGGAAAGCCCTGTCCAGCAACCTCATGATCTAGAGAGGGCGGGAGGAGTTTCCAGGAAAGAGACTAGGGAGGGAACAAGAAGTTAGACAGGAAGAAGAATAGCATGGAACCGTTCCCTGAAATAATGGGACCCATGCAGACAAGAGTTCACACTAGGTACAAAGTTCACACTAGTTCACGCTAGGTGCAAAGCCAGGAGCGCCCAGTGGGTCATCAGAGCGAGGAGTTGGCAGCGCATCCCTGGCGGGTGTGGTCCCACTGGAATGGTAGACAGGGAAGTCTCAATGAAATGAACCGAGGGGTGAATGCGGTGGGAATCACTGGATCGGCGAGTGCGTTAAATTCTTAGGCGACGCTTGGATGAGAAGTTCAGAAAATAACTAGGGTGTTAGCAAGAGGGAGATGCAAGGTTAAGGAAACACTTTCTTAATAGGATCACATTCACAGGCTGAGGGGAAGGAGCCAGCCCCGAGGGGACCCTGGAAGGCACGGAGGGGGAGAATGGCATCACCACACGGGGGTCAGGATCTGTAGGAAGGGATGAGACCCATGGCACCAAGGAAGGATGGCTCTAGACTGCAGAGCTGCCCCGTCCACCGTGACAGGGAGGAGAAGGGGACGCGTAGGGTGCGGTGGCGGCTGCAGTGTGGGGGTGGTAATTAGAGGCGCTTCGTGCTTGATTTTCAGGCTGGATGATGTTTCATCATCTCTCCACCAGAAAGACCAGCGTTTTAAGGTTCCCGCTTGATGAAGTTGGCTTGACGCAAAGCAATAATGAAAGTTGCCAATGGAGAATGTGGCAGGAATCAGCCCGGGTGTCAGGTTCACTCAGCCCCTCTGTGCAAATAGATAATTACGAGGCATCGCTACCAGTCGAAGGGATCAAGATTCTGTTGGTGCGTGAGCCAGCACATGTTTAAGATTTCCAGAATACAGATTTCCAAAATAATGATACTAATAAACAGTGGTTATCTTAACTTTATTTTCAGGCCATAAAACACATCCTTTGATAAATTATTTCTCCGTCTATCCCCAAGTGCACCTCTCCATGCCAGCCTCCCCTCCCCCGGCCGGCAGCCGCCCGAACGGCAGCTCCATATATTATTCATTCCAATCAAATAAGACACAGTGGTGCCTCAGTAAACTTGCTTTTCATATCAGAATTGCTCTTATTGAGTAATACACACTGCAGACCCCAGCTTCCAGCACCAGGCCTGAAATGAGCAATTCTCTCATTGTAATAATGTGCCTCTGTCATCTCCTTATTATCAGCATGATAAAAGATGAAATATTCACAGATGCTGCCCTCCTAACCTGATCACAGCTTGATATTTGAGCTTTGGAAATGAGTTTTATAAGCTTTAATATACTCCTTGGCGGAGTGACCCCTGAAATTAAACATTATTACAGAGCGGATATTTAAAAAGCTGGGGCCGCAAATTACATCAAAATGAAAATATTAAGGAGTATTACGAATATACCAAGTGGGAGCTCACAGCTCTGGAAGCTGTGGATGCCGGAGAACTCCACGCACGGGTGTCAAAAACATCAGAAAAAATAATAACAGCAGAGACACCTTGACTTCGGTTATTTTATACTTAGGACTAAACGAAATTATTCGAATGGATTTTTTTCCCCCTCCTGTAGGCTAGCTTTCCAGGAGGGGGGGAAAAAGCCCATTATTTTCAACTTTAGGTCCCTAATACATTTCATGCTTGGTTTAAAGAGGCACCTTCCTTCTTTTTTCTTCTTTTTCCTGGTGCAGGGATAAATAAAAGAAATACCTAAATATAATGAAACCAAAGATCATGCTAAGGAAAAAGTGAGCAAACACGACCAGAAAGAGCCCCTGGATTCAATTTCCCCTGCAATTGGCACTTGATGGACAGGCGCCCAGCAACACCAGGGCTGCAGGAAACCCAAGAGGGGCGAGAGAGGGGTCGGCAGCCTGCTGAAGGGCATGGCAGCTTCCAGATGGGGGCCGGGGATGCCCACGCGCTGCCTGCGTAAGCCTCACACAGGGTTTCCGTCTGATGGTGGGGGCTGAGCTTGGCACCCAGTTGCTGACAGTGACTGCTGGTTCAAAGCCTGACTCTCCTGCCGGGTGGGAAGTTTCCTGCGGGCAGGGACTGTGCCTGGTTGGTTCTCAGCCGTATTCCCAGCATTTAAGCTAGGGCTCAGACAGGTGGCCCTTAATAAATGCCATACTTATTTTTTAGACTTTTACTGGTGCGTTGTAATTACACACCATAGTGGGATTCACAGTGATACAAACACACGCACATGCCTACCTTGGTGTCCCATCTCACTCCGCGTCCTAACTGCTCCCTCTCCCTCCCCAGACGTGTCAGTGACAAGGCTAGTGGTGCCTTCATATATGGACACAGCATTATTTGAATTGTTTCCTTGCTTAATCCTCTTTTTTCTCCTCCTTCGTCCTCCTCTAATTCCCTTCTGCTATTCTACTGGTCTTGCTCCTCATTTATCTAGGTCTCTCTCTCTTTTTTGTTTCTCCGATTTTCCTTCTAGTGTCTACGTACGAGAGAAAACATTTGACCCTGGCCTTTCTGAGGCTGGCTGATCTCTCTTAGCATACTATTCTCGAGTTCCATCCGTTTTCCTGCAGATGACATGATTTTGTTCTTCTTCATGGCCGAATAAAATTCCATTTTGTATATAGACCGCATTTTCGTTATCCGTTCATCTGTCGATGGTTGATCCCACAACTTGGCTATTTTGAATTGTGCTGCTATAAACATGGACGTGCATGTATCGCTGTGGGATTCTAAATTTAATTAATTAGTTAATTAATTAAATTTTGCAGTCCTGGGGATTGAACCCAGGGGAATTCTAGATCCGAGCCACACCCCAGCCCTATTTTTTTGTTCTTTATTTTTGAAACAGGGTCTCACTAAGTTGCAGAGGGGCTCACTAAGTATCCGAGGCTGGCTGTGAACCTGTGATCCTCTTGTCTCAGACTCCTAAGTACTGGAATATAAGTGTGTGCCACCGTGCCCAGCTAAATTAAAATCTTTTAATACCATTCTTATTAAAACCAATGAATGCATGAATGAATGAATGAATATGAATGAATGACTTCTCAGTTCTCCTTCACCCCCCTCCCCTATTTCCAGAAGAATTCCTTACCTCTACTGACTTACAGAGGACACATGGAGGATTCTTTCAAGACTTTATATTTTAGTCTCTACCTAGGACTATGGGGCTAATTTGAAAATGAACCCCTTGGAGGCTCTTCCAAATACTTTGACACAATATGCATATTTTACCTTTCTGCTTGCCATTGAAATCTCCTTCTCCCGATAGTTGCTTTTTTTATATTCATCTCTCTGAGCCTCGGTTTCCTCAGCTGCAAAATTGGAATACTAATACTCAACTTGCTGGTTGCGTGATGGAGGACATGGAAGAAGCCTGAGGAACGAAAGGTTCCGAAAGAGTTAAGGCAGTCTGGCGAAAGGTCAAGCTTTCCGAGACTCTGGGTGACTTCTGGTCTTTCCGGAATTTCTCACCCCCAACCCACCGGTGAGAGCGGGAACTGGCTGTAATCATGCTTTTAATAATCTTTAACCAGGCCTCTTTGTTTCTTCTTGTTTTTTAATTTTCCCTCCATGATTGTATTCTGCAAGCACATGACGTATGTTTTATATCAATCATTCTGTATTGTGTTTGAGATTGTACTTTGGTGTTTTTATTTCTTTTGAAGTTGTGGTTTTGGTGCAGGGGAAAAAAGGTATAAAAACTTAGTTCTAGAGAATAAAGTTGTCAGTTGTCCAAGAGACAATTGTCCATGCCTTCATTTCAGGTCTCTTCCTCCCAAGTCCCGGAGAAGAATCTCTACAGTTGCGGTTAGAGTAGAATGTAGGGCTGCACACAAAACAGCACGTCAGTTCCCTTTTCTCTGGACTTTTTGGTGGTACAGATATAGTAATCAATTCAAACGCATTCTTTTTTTTTTTCTTTAAAAGACACACAGAAATAAAATCCTTCCCCTTAGTAGCAGATCAATGTTTTCGTGTGCCAATTAAAAAAAAATTACAAATCTCAAATGTATTTGTATGGTGGGGAAGGGAAAAGAAATCCATAGCATAGGGGTAAAAACATGGATTTTAGAATGGCTAGCCCATGGTTTGAGTCCTCATTTTGTCTATTTATAGTTGTGAAACTGTGGTCAAATGACTTACTCTCTCTGAAGCTCAGTTTCCTCATGTATAAACATGTGAATAATGGTTTTAATCACCCCCATTGCCAGCTTAATATCAAGATTCATATTTTTAAGAATTAAATACGAAGTATAAGGATTAGGAGAGAAGAAGAAAACCTGTTATTATTTGCAGATCTATTATTGGCTATGTAGAAAACCCCAGAAGAAACTATAGATAAGTTATTGGAATAAAAATGAAACTTCAGAAGGGTTGCTGGATACAAAATCAATACACAAAAGTCAATTCAATTTTTATATGCCAATAGCAATCAGTCAGGAAATTTACTTTAAAATAAACCATCCACATTAGAAACAGAGAAATAAAAGGACCTAGGGGTAAATATAACATAAGCTATGAATTTTTTAAATGAAGAATATTGTAAAAATTGTATTGAAATACATTACATTAAGACCTAAATAAATATATACACATAATTTTCTTGGACAAAGTACCCTATATTATAAAGATATAAGTTCTCCAAACTGCTCTTTTGATTCAGTGCAATTCCAATTAGATTTGTAATAAGATTGGAAATTGCCTGGGTCTTTCTAACATTTATAAAGTATAACAAAGGGCCAGGGTCCTCCTCCAGAAGAAGAACAAGCTGGGAAATTTCCCCCTACTCGATAGAAAGATTTATCTTAACATTATAGTGATTAAGGTAGTGATAGATGACTAGGACAATGGAACAGAAGAAAGTGTGGAAACACATCAAGCCCACATGGAAACTTGATTCTGGACAGAAATTGCAGATCATTGTGGGGAAAGAATGGAATAGTTGATAATGCTGGGAAAATTGATTGTCTTTACTGAAAAAAAACAACCCTCCATGAATTTGGTTCTTATTTCACAATCTACACAAAGTTAACTTCCATGTGAATTAAATAATTTAAAATGAAGGTAAAAAACCAGAAAACTTTTAGAACAGAATATATGAGAATATCTTTATAACCTTGAGGTCATGAGATCTGCACATTATAAAGAAAAAAAGGCATGGTGGTACAGTTTATAATCCCAGTACTTGGGAGGCTGAGACAAGAGGATCACAGATTCGAGGACAGCCTCAGCTACTTAGTGAGGACCTCCACAACTCAGTGAGACCTTGTTTCAAAATAAAGAATAAAATATAGAGTTGTGGGTATAGCTCAGTGGTAGAATGCCCCTATGTCCCTGGGTTCCATCCTCAGTACGAAAAAAAAAAAAAAAGAAAAAAAGAAAAAGAAAAACGGTTAACAAATCTGAGTCCATTAGACTTAAGAATGTTTCTCATGAGATCCCTTAGAGTAGAAAGATAAGCCACATTCCGGAAGAATGTATTTGCAACACACATAATCAACCAAGAATCAATGACCAGAACATATAAAAAATGATTGGAACAGTGTAAGAACAATCTATTTCTAACAAATTGATGGGCAATAGACAGGCAAAGATACTCCACTGATAATCAGGAATTGCAGATTAAAACCACAGCGACATACCATTACATATCTATGAATGCCAAAATTTAAAAAAATGGTAACACCAAATGTTGACAGGGATGTGGAGCAGCAGACACTATTATCTACTGCTGTTGAGAGAGTAAATTTCTAGTCACTTTGGAAAGCTGGAATTGTCTAGAAAAGTTGAACACTCTCTCTCTCTCTCTCTCTCTCTCTCTCTCTCTCTCTCTCTCTCACAGTGACCCAATAATTCCATTCTTAGAGTAGAACCAGAGTATAGCAGAAGATATATACAAAATTTATAGCATCATTTTCTGTAACAACAGAGACAATGGACTTAACCAAAATGTCTATAGTATAATGGATAATGTGTTAAGCTTATATAATGGACTAATAGTAAATAAAAATGGATCTATTGTTAATTATCAGTTTTAACTAAGATAAATCTGTCAATCGATGTTGAGGGAAATAAGGCAGTCGTAGGATACCTATAGTATGATTCTACTTATTAAAAATTACTAATGGTTAATTAAAATAATGTTTAGGAATCTGTATATAGATGATAAAACTATAGAGAAAGTTTAAAGAATGATTAAAACAAAACTGAGGCCAAGCGTGGTACGTGCCTGTAATCCCAGTACTTGGGAGGCAGAGAAAGGAGGATTTCAGGTTTCAGGACAGCCCTCAGCATTTGTTAGGCCCGTAGCAACTTAGTGAGAACCTGTTTCAAAATAAAAAATAAAACAGATCTGGGAGTGTAGCTTAGAGATGGGTTTAATTCCCAGTACTCCGTCCTCTACACAAAATTACACCCCCTAGAAAAAAAACCCAAAATTAAAATTGAGAATGGTGGTCACCTTGGGGTGGGGTGAGACTGATAGGAGAGCGTACGAGATGGAGGAGAATATAAGAACCTTCTGAAATACCGGCAACATTCTATTTTTGACCAGGAATACATGGATTTTTATTTCATTATTATTCTTCAGATGATACATATATGTTTACAACTTTCTTTTGTACGGGATATTTTATAATAGAAACCAAATAATCAAGCTCAGAGATGGAAAGTGATTTGCCCAGAGTAAGAAGGACAAGGCCAGCGTGGTGGCGCACGTTGGTAATCCCAGTACTTGAGAGCCCGAGACAGGTGAATCACAGGTTTGAGGACAGCCTCAGTAAGCAGTGAGACTCTTAGCAGCCTAGTAAGGCCTTGTTTCAAAATAAAAATAAAATAGACCTGGGGTGTAGTTCAGAGGTAGAATGTCACTGGACTCAATCCCCAGTACAAAAAAAAAAAAAAAAAAAAAAAAAAAGGAGGGCAAGGATTTATTTATTTTTATTTTTTTGTGTGGGTCTGGGGGTGGAACCCAGGGGGCATTTGACCTCCGAGCTATACCCCCTGTCCTATTTTTTATTCTTTATTTTGAAACCGGGTCTCACTGAGTTGCAGAGGGCCTCACTAGGTAGCTGAGGCTGTTCACGAACCGTGATCCTCCGGTCTCAGCCTCCCGAATGCTGGGATTACAAGCGTGCGCCACCGCGCCCGGCTTATGAGGGCAAGGATTTAGAGCACAGTTTTTAGGCTGGTCCTTTTCTCCTGAAGCATTAGTGGATAGCCTCAGCCTTCTTTTGACTATGGCTCTCACTCCCCATCACACCTACACATCCACGGCTCCCTGAGTCCTACAGGTCCTTCCGCCAAAGTGTAGACCTCCCTCATGGGACAAAAAGTTAAGTTATGGGCCGATATTTTCATACAATACTTCATTAGGAGACAACAAGGAAAGGCAAATACCAGATGTGTCACTCAGCAACAAAAGGACCAATTTGCAAGCCTAATTCTTGAGCATTTGTAAAATGTCAGGAATTCCTGGCAGGTACTGGAAAGGAGATGCCCGAACAGCTGACATCAGAAAGGACTTTGAGGATAACATTGTCCAAACCTCTCATTTTGCCCGAGTGCTAGAAACTTACTCAAGGCCATAGAACAAGAGGTGGTGAGGCTGGGACTGAAATGCAGGCTCCTAAGCTCCTTGGCTGCTTCACCTCTGCCCAGTGTCAACAACACCCTGCTGTTCTTGGGTTCCTGAGAGCCTTCAGAATTCCCAGAGAGCAAATAGGGCTGATGGGTAACTCTGTGTGTGTGTGTGTGTGTGTGTGTGTGTGTGTGTGTGTGTGTGTGTGTACACTGGTTGGCCCTCATATAAAACATCTTCTGTATCATCATACAAACACTTAACACTGTTTTGAATCATTTTAGACTAACCACATTCTAGAATCTAGAATCTAGGTATCTTAAAGCCTTGGCTAATACAGATATTCCATAATTCAGCAAATATTTGCCCTTGCTTGTCCAGTGCCAAGTGTAGAATTGGCATGTGTGGGTTGGGATGAAGAGGAAACAGGCCTGTTTTTTAAAAAAATGGAGACATTTAGGGGGTTGGATGGAGAAAGGTGAATCAAGATGTTGGCATGAAGGTAATATAGTGGTTCCTTATGGCTGCTCTAGTAAACTTCCATTGACTCAGTGGCTTTAAATAACACACTTATTATCTCCTCATTCTGTTGGTTAGTGCAGCTCTCACTGGGCTTAAGTCAAGGTGTAGGCAGGGCTGCATTTCTTTCTGGAGACTCTCGGGGAAAATCCATTCCTTCTCTCTTGTGTCTTTGGAGGTGCCCCTCATCCCTTGGCTCGTGGCCCCTTCCTCCATTGTCACAGACAGCAGCATTGCTCCCGGCTCACCATCCTTCCACAGCCCATGTTCTGGCTCTGCTGCCTTCCTCCTCCATTTCTACAGACCCTTCTGAGTGTGTGAGGGTCACCCGAACGGTCCAGACTGTCTCCACATCTCCTGATGATCTACGACCTTAATTCCTCTTTGCTGTTTTAACGTAACTTTTATAGGTTTTGAAATTAGTACGTGGGCACCTTTGGGGACTGAGTTAATCCATTTTCTGTTGCTACTACAATAAAATGCCTGGGGCTAGGGACTTTATAAGGAAAAGACATTTAGTTAACTCGCAGTTTTGGAGGCTGAAAATCCAAGATGAGGCAGCCCCATAGACGTGGCCTCTAGCGAGGTTCCCTTGGGCTGTGGCACAGCACGGAGGGTGGCATCATGGCGGGAGTGTGTGCGGCAGGGAGAGGGAGAGATCACATGGTGGGACTGAAAGTGAGAGGAAGTTGAGTTTACTCTGTTTGTAATAATCCCTTCTCATGGGTACTGACTCACTCTGTGAGACCAGCATTGATCCTTCCACGGTGAACGCCCCGTGACACAATTACCTTGCAGTAGGCGCTACGTTTCAAGGTTCCACCACCTCTTAATACCACCACTGGGGACAAAGCCTCCAGCACATGAGCCTTTGGAGCACAAACCACATCCAAACCGTAACAGGGGCCATTATCTGAGTACCACTCATAGGCCGCCTGGCAACTTAGTGTCATAGAGATTCTTGACTCAGCAGAATTTCCTGGAAGAGCTGAGCCCGGTTCCAAGGAGTCTCTAAATGCCTCTACGCGACTGAATTCTGTTTCTGTCGATATCTGTTCCTAATGTTCAGATTTGCCTAGAACAGTTTTCTGGGGCCCTCTAGCAGAACATTTACACAGAAGGAGCATCAGCACGGAAGCGAGTCAGACGTGACTTCTGCCCTCCGCTCCACCAGCTGTGACCACAGCGCAGGAGCAAATGCTGCACGCCAGTTATAGACGCTTCTCAGTTTCCAGTGAGGTCGTGTGCACACTGTGGGTTGAAAATACTATATGTTGTAAGTGCATTTAAAATATCTAACCTTATTCATAATTTTACACATGTTCAGATGTAGACCCCCATTAATCAAGATCAGCCTTCCTCCTCTCCTATCTTTCCATTCAAACTTTGCTGGTATTTCCCCTCCATTATCTGGAGTCCCACTGGTATCCTTTGTGTTTCTTAGTTTGGGCATATTAGAGGAAACATATGACAACCATTGGTGGGAGGGGGGAAGGGAAAATGGGGGCGGGGGGGGGAGAGGGCACCAAATATAGTTTAAATGTATGTTATTTATGTTCAATTAAAAATTGTTAAAAATAATAAAATAAAATAAAACTGGAAAAAATAAACACATATAATATAAAAAAATATCTAACCTACTGAACATTGTGGTTCAGCAACAGAGTAAACTCTAGAACATGAGCTGGTCACTCTTGTGATTTCATGGCTGACTGGGAGCTGTGGCTGGCTGTTGCTGTCCAGCATCGTGAGAGAGGATCATACCACATGTTGCTAGCCCAGGAACAGATAAAAATTCAAAGAATGCCTTTTATAGCATGTATATTGCTTTTACACCATGGTGCAGTTGAAAAATCATCAAGTCAGGCCATCTTAAGTTGGGGACTGTTTGCACCTTGAATTTTAGTGGTGTAAAAAACCCACCATTATATTTTTCAATTAGTTCTCAACTGGGGCTGCTCTCATCCGAAGGCTCAAGTGGGTGGACATCCAGGATAGCGCCATCATGTGGTTGCCAGCATTGCTGGTCACTAGCTGGAAAGTCAGCCATGTTTGGTACTCTAAACCGTGTTGACTGGAGTACCATACATGGCTTTCCTAGCATTGTGGCTTCTGAGTACTTGGACTTCCTCCATGGTGGCTGATTTGGAACTAGAGCATTGAAATGATTGAGTGGAAGCTGCCCGACCTTTTATGACCTGATCTTAGGAGTTATATTACAACAGCTTATTGGTCGAAGCTCTGACAAGCCCTCTGAGATCCAAGGAGAAGGCGCATTCCCCTCATCTCTAAATGGGAAGAAAACCACCACCTCACGGGGCAAGCAGCTCAGCGAGGGTGGGGTGGGAGGGCACCTGTCTTGTGCCCAATCTATCCCAGCACCTTTCGCAGTGTCTGGATTGCAGCAGGGGGTGTGTTGATAGAATCACAATAACTAGTATTATCTGTCCATCTCCAGATATTTTTGGAGCTCACTGCTGATAAGACACCCTCTCCTGCCCTCTGGAAAGGAGGTCAAACAAGAATTTTACCTCCTGGCTGGAGTTCTTATGGGAGTGCTGGGAAGGAAGCTGAGAAGATGGAGCCCCAGGCATCTGTTACTATAAAAACATCTGTAGACCACTGTGGTCCTTACTGATGGGCATCGACATCTCACTTTGACCTATGGTTATGGGGACCATAGACTCACCCATTTAAGATGTTTCTTACCTCATTGTTTCCAACATGGATTAACTTAAAGTGACAGTTTAATGACATCATTCCGATGATGCCAGTTCATTCCCAGCCACTTAATTGTCTGTGTAATATCAATGAGAGGCAATTCCACAGTCACCTGGCCCTTGAGTATATGCACTGGCTGGCTGCAGAGCTGTGGAGCTGACCTGTCCCAGAAGTGTGAGCCTGTGCCTTCTGTTCAAGTTTCCACTCCTGGGGACCCCAGAGTACACATACCCCGAGGACCCCAAGTGAACAGTGTCCAAGGTGCCCCCTCACCCCTCCCATGCACACAGATGGGACTAACAGCACCCATGCTGCAGACATCCATCCTGCGCCTACATCACCGTCCCTGAGGGTGCTGTTATCACTCCACATTAGCCTCCTGGACCTGGGTTCAAATCTAGGCAGTGTGACTTCAGGGCCTGGGCTGCTCTGCGTGCGTTCAAGTATTTATTATGTGCTGCTATGGTCTAAATGTTTGTTTCCCCCTTGCCCCCTCCAGTCCATTTTTGAAACCTAATGTCCAATGCAATAATATTAAAACGGGGGGCCTTTGGGAGACGGATAGCATTAGCGTCCTTATGATAGAAGCTTGAGGGAGCTTGTTGGCTCCTTTTTGCCTTTCTGCCATGTAAGGATTCATAAAAGTCGCTGTCTGTGAGGGACAGGTCATTTTTAGACACAGAATCTGAGGCACCTGGACTTCCCCAGCTCCAGAACATTGGGAAGTTTGTTTGTTAATTCCTTAGTCTAAGTTAGTTTGCTATAGCAGCCTAAACTGACTAAGGTATGTGCCTTAGTGGTGGGCGGTGCGCACACCTGTGGTCCCAGGGTTTTGGAGGCCGAGACAGGAGGATTGCAGGCTCCAGGGCAGCCTCGGCAACATAGCAAGACCTTGTTTCAAAACAAAAAACAAAAAGGTGCAGCTCAGAGGTTGATTGTTCCTGGGTTCAGTCCCCAGTACACAAAACACCCCACGAAACAGACAACGGCAATGAGAAACACGTGCCCACTCTATTCAGGTATGTGAAGTTTGCAATGAGCAAAACAGACACGATCTCTGCCATTCAAAGCTTACGATGCTGTGGAGAAGGCAGACGTCAGTTATTCACTCAAATGTAAAGTCACAGTGTGATGAGGCCAGAGGAGAGCTATTGGGGCTCCGAGAACATAGGATGGGGCCCAGAGTTAGGGAGAGCTTTGCTGGGAAGTGGGTTTTGTTTTTGTGGTCCTGGGGATTGAACCCAGGGGTATTTTACCTCCGAGATACATCCCCAGTACTATTTTATTTTTATTTTAAAACAGGGTCTCGTTAGGTTAACAAGAGTCTCACCATTTGCTGAGGCTGTCCTCAAGCCTGCGATCCTCCTGTCTCAGCCTCCCAAGTTTACAGGCGTGTGCTGCCATGCCCAGCTCAGGAAGTGATTTTTAAGATGAAGGATGAGCGGTCTGAACTAGCTTGGAGGATTTGATCTTTATACCCAGGAAGCTGGGCACAGGGCAGAGGGAGACTACCAGTGTGGTTGTGTGGGTGGGACAGGCCGCCAGGATGGAGGAAAGAGATGATGATGTGACGGAGGGGGGGTTCTGTCTGTCTGTCTGTTTGTTTCTGTGGTGCTGGGGGTGGAACCTGGAGTGCTCTACCTCCATACTATATCCCAGCCCTTTTTATTTTATTATTTGGAAACTGGATCTTACTAAGTTGCTGACAGCCTCACTAAAATGCTGAGACTGGCTTTCAGCCTGTGATTCTCCTGTCTCCGCCTCCCAAGTACTGAGATTACCTGCGTGCGCCACCACACCCTACTTATTCCAATTCTTGAAACAACTCGAACATGCCCAGTGTAATTGTCCCTTGATATCTATAGTTTTTTTTTTTTTTTTTTTTTGCGGGTCTGGGGATGGAACCCAGGTGTATTTGACCCCAAGCTACACCCCCTGCCCTATTTTTTTATTCTTTATTTTGAAACAGGGTCTCATTAAATTGCAGAGGGCCTCAGCAAGTAGCTGAGGCTGTCCATGAACTGTGATCCTCTGGTCTCAGCCTCCCAAATGCTGGGATTACAAGTGTATGCCACCATGCCCAGCTTTACAGGTTCTTTTTTTTTTTTTTTTGAGAACCCCTGTTGATATCAAAATCCTCAGATGCTCAAGTCTCTTATATAAAATGCAATAGAGTATTTGCGTGTAGCCTATACACATCTACCTGCATACTTTTAATTACTTCTAGATTACGTATAATACCTAATACAATGTAGATACTAGGCAAATAATTGTCATACTGTATTAGAGAATCACGACAAGAAAAAGTCATGTTTAGTAGAACTTTTTCCCCCCCAATATTTCCAGTTCTTTGAATTCATAGATGCAGAACCTGCAAGTACAGAGGACCAAGTATTTTGCTAGTCTCATGTCTCCAGGTAAGAGAATTATGAATAGGGTTATTTTCCTTTTCTCTTTGGTGGTACTGGGGAGAGAACCCAGGGGTATTATATCTCTGAGCTATATCACCACTTCTTTTATTTATTTTTGTTGTTGTGTTGAAACAGGGTCTTGCTAGGTTGCTGAGGTTGGTCTTGAATCTGAGATCCTCCTGTTACCGTCTCCCAAGCACTGGGATTACAAGTGTGTGTCACCATGCCTGGCTATGGATAGGATTTTAAGAAAATCCTTCTTATGTTTTGAGGCTGTAAATCCAAAATGTGACAGAGTTGGGAAAAGGACCATCCCTTGGGGATGAACCTGGGGGTTCTAGCAGGCTTCCGCAGGAGCCGACTATGGTGCTGGATAGGTGGGCGTTGGCCACATCAGGACCAGGCAGGGAGACGAGGAAGCAATTGAAGCAGAGACAGCAGCAGGTACTAAAGTCAGGAGCAAGTCAGCAGAACTAGCAGGTGCTGCAGAACACAAGGCAAAGGGGCAGACGGTTAGGAGACCAGGATAGCACCAGAAAAGGCTTCAGGAGACAGCCTGAGCGGGGGCCTTCCCAACGAGGGAGGGAATTTGGATTCTATCCTAAAAGCAATAGGGAGCCATGGCGGGTTCAAGCAGAAGAGTGCTGCCAGGCTGATTGCAGAAGAGTGGGCGGGGCAGAGTGGCATTTTCACTGGGAAAACCCAGCTGGGAGGCAGTTGCTGTCATCCAGGGGAGCAGTGGGGATGGAGAGAGGAGAACGGAATCAAGAGATGCTAGCAGGCAGATTTGGCTGAGCTTGGTTGAGTGACGAGGTGTTGAAGGAGGGAAGGGGTAGGTGGGCATGGTGGAGCGCACCTGTAACTTAAGCACTTGGGAGACTGAGACAGGAGGATGGCAGGTTATACGTCAGCCGCAGCAACCTAGCAAGACCCTGTTTCAAAACAAAATAAAAAAAATGAAAAAGGGCTAGAATGTAAAAGTTCAGAGGTAGAATGTTCCTGGATTCGATCTGCAGTACCACAAAGAGGTATTTTCCTTAGGTCAGAGGCTCAGGTGGCTGCATGCTGGTGGCACCATTTACTGGTGGTAGAGCAGGCACGGGGGCTGGGGCTGGGATGGGAGGATCAGTTCAGATTCGAGTCTGATGAAATAGATGAATCTGTGGGTCATTTAGGAGAATATTGGCTATTTGAGGGAAGAATTTCAGAGAAGGGTCTGGGCCATCGAAACAGATGACCAGACAGCATTGTATAACTGCTTTGGGAGTGAAATGTAATGATAGTGTAAGAAAAACTCTTTTGCTTATCTTAGGCATCTTGGATCTTTTCTAACAAGATTTTTAATTGGAAAATTCACCCGTCTGTCTTTGGGGCATCTAGTCAAATCCCTGTTTTGGCACACCCAGCGCTGGCGGCTTCCCTGGAGTGGCGGGGAACATCAGCCGCTGTGGAGGAGTTTGCCTCCTTGCGGTTCATTGATACATTCCTTGCATAGTCCTCTGGCCATCACCAAGCCAACAGGATTCTAATATTCCTTCCCCTGATCCAACCAAAGCTCTTTGTAAATTGGACCCAGCAGGAGTAAGTCCAGTGACCTCATAAATAGTGGAAATGATTGCAAATCAGAATTCATATATGTTCCCAACCCAGTGGGTATCCTTCTCCCCCACAAAGGAAGCAATCATTGCTTTCAAATTTCTGTTTGCCCTTTCACTCAGCTACGTTGGAAGAAAATATAGAGCAAGATTTTGCCGTAGAAGCCTGAAAGGTCCACTTCCTCCAACCTGAAAAGGGAAAAGTCCAGTGCCTGGCCCCGTGTCCTCAGTGGTCCCAGCTGGAAATCTTCAGAAGTATGAGGGGCCTCCAGGGGAAACAGTTCCTACTCCAAGAAGCACTTCAGATGTTGCTAATGTTCTACCACCATCAGTATTTCCTTCCCCGGCACACTACATTTCCCTGGCAGGGGTAGTGGGATTTTGGCCGATGTCCATGGCAGAAGGACTAAGGCCTCTCTGGCCTGACCCCGCCGTGAGCTCCTCCGCGTTCTCCTTCCTTTCTGTTAGCTGGCTTTTGCAGTGATCCCCCATGGACTCAGTGCCAAAAGGTGAGAGGGCCACTAGATGAAAGGGGCTTGGGTCCCTGATGATGATGGGCCTGCACAGAGCTAAAGGAAACCATCCTTGTGTTGAAACACTGAGATTTGGGACTTGTCTGAGGTAAGAGGTTATTCTTCCTAGCATGTATGTCTTTGCTGAGCACTGTTTTAAGAGCCCCTCCTTCCTTCGCTGCCTTTCCTTCTGCCTTTTTCTATAGTGAAATAACCAAATCCAGTAACTTCTGGTGTTGGTGCATAAAAGGTACCTAAGATAAAAGGTAATAGGGTGCTTGGGAGAGAACATAGATTGTTGTGGATTTTCATCCTGCCTGTAGCTTTTATTAGCTGATAAATCACTGACTGTTCAGCCTCGGTTTCCTCAGTTGTCTGATGGGCATGTATAGGTACTAGTCCATTTTCTGTTGCCAATAACACAGTATCACAGACATAAAGAAAAGAGGTTTATTTTGGCTTGGGCTTTTGGTTCAGTGTTGAGGGGCTGCATGCATCTGGTGATGGCCTACTTGCTGGTGGAGTTCCAAGGCAGCTTATGAGAGGGAGAGAGAGAGAGAGAGAGAGAGAGAGAGAGAGAGAGAGAGAGAGAGAGAGACACGCAATGATGAGAATAAATATACATGTGTATCTCTTCTGGTCCTCTCCCAGGATCCAATCATCGTCTCTACCCCAATGACCTTGTAATTATCTAATATTGGAATTATCTAATATGGTAATTATCTAATCCTAATTACCTCCAAGGGGCCCATCTAACACCATAGTCAGATTAAGTTCCTACCTTTTTAATACTTTAGTGGGGACTAGGTTTCTTTTTTTTTACTTTATTTTTTTTATTCTCATAGGTCTTTATTTTTTTATTTTTATGGGGATCATATTGAAAATGGTTTACATTCAGACAGTGCTTGGTGCCCTCACCTCTCCTTTCCCCCTCCCAACAATGAGTGTCCAGGTTGACCATGCTACATTCATACTTTTACACATATTTGAGTGTAGCTCCTACCCTTCCATTTTAGCTTTGCTGAGTTTCCCCCTCAATTATCTGGAGTCTCTTTCATATCCCTAATACTACCTAGTTTGGACATATTAGAGAAAACATATGTTCCTTCTCTTCCTGTGCTTGGCTGATCTCACTTAACATAATATTTTCCATGTCTTTGCATCTTGTGAACGACATGATTTTGTTCTTTATAGCCGAGTAGAATTCCATTGTGTGTATTTCCCATAATTTTGCAATCCATCTGTTGATGGAGACCTAGATTGGTTCCATATTTTGGCTATTACAAATTGTGCTGCTATGAACATGGGTATGCATATATCACTGTAGCTCTCTGATTTCAGCCCCTTTGGAAAGATACCCAGGAGTGGTAGAGCCGGATCATTTGGTGGATCCATTCCCAGTTTTCTAAGGAATCTCCACAATGATCTCCTTAGTGGCTGAACTAGTTTGTACTCCAACCAACAGTGTAAAAAAGTTCCTCTTTTCCCACATCCTCGCCAGCATTTGTTGTTATTATATTTTATTTTATTTTATTTTTGTGGTACTGAGGTTCCTGGAAGCCCTTGTACCTCCAGGCTACACTCCCAGACCAATTTTTTTATTTTTGGAGACAAGGTCTCTTAAGCCAGCTCGGCTGGCTTCGAACTGGTGCGATCCTCCTATCTCCGCCCCCCAAGCGTGGGGATTACAAGCGTGCGCCACCATGCCCGGCCGCATTTATTGTTATTTGACTTCTTTATGCTTGCCACTCTGATTGGGGTTAGATAGAATCTCAGTGTAGTTTTGATTTGCATCTCCCTGATGGCTAATGATGTTGAACTTTTTTTTTTTTTTTTTTTTTTTTGGGTACTGGGGTTCCTGGAAGCCCTTCTACCTCTGGGCTACACTCCCAGACCTATTTTTTAATATTTTTTATTTGGAAACAGGGTCTCTTAAGCCAGCGAGGCTGGCTCCGAACCAGCGTGATCCTCCTGTCTCTGCCTCCTAAGAGCGGGGATTACAAGCGTGCGCCACCATGCCTGGCTAAATTGAACATTTTTTCATGTATCTATTGGCCATCTGTATCTCTTCTTTTGTGAAGTGTCTATTCAATTCAGTTGCCCATTTCTTGATTGAGTTATTTATTTTGCTAGTGTAGAGTCTTTTGAGCTCTTTGTATATTCTGGATATTAGCCCTCTATCAGAGTGGTGACTGGTTAAGATCTTCTCCGACTCTGTAGGCTTTCTCTTTAGGTTCTTGATGGTTTCCTTTGATGAGCAGAAACATTTTAGTTTGATGCTATCCCACTTGTTAATTCTTGCTTTAATTTCCTGTGTTTTGGAGGTCTTGTTGAGAAAGTTCCTGCCTGTGCCTATATGTTGGAGTATTGAACCTCTGCCCTCCTCTAATAACTTCACAGTTTCTGGTCTAATTTTTAAGTCTTTGATCCATCTTGAGTTGATTCCTGTGCACGGTGAGAGGTAAGGATTTAGTTCCGTCTTTCTACAAATGAATAGCCAGTTCTCCCAGCACCATTTGTTGAAAAGGCTATCTTTTCTCTAGTGTATGAGTTTGGCCCCTTTGTCAAAGATTATTTGATGATAGGTTTGTGAGTTTCTTTTTCTATCTTTTATTTTGTTCCATTGGTTTATACACCTGTTGTTGTGATAATATCATGCTGTTTTTACTACTATTGCTCTGTAGTATAATTTGAAGTCAGGGATTTTGATGCCTCCTGCATGGTTCTTATTGCTGAGAATGCTTTGGCTATTCTGTGTCTTTTCTTTCTCCATATAAAATTCACGACTGATTTTTCTAGGCCTATGAAGAATGTCATAGGTATTTTGATAGGAATTGCATTGAATCTGTAGATCACTTTTGGCAGAATGGCCATTTTGGTGATATTTATTCTGCCTATGCATGAACATGGGAGATCTTTCCATCTTCCAAGGTCTTTTTCAATTTCTTTCTTTAATGCTTTATAGTTTTCATTGTAAAGGTCTTTTACATATTTGATTAGGTTTATTCCTAGGTATTTTATTGGTTTTGAGGTTATAGTGAATAGAATTGTTTTATTTCTTTCATTTTGGATTTATTGTTGGCATATAGGAAACAAATGATTTCTTTAGATTAATTTTATATTCTGCAACTTTGCTGAATTGGTTAATCAACTCCAGTAGTCTTTTGGTTGAGTTCTTTGAATCTTCTAGATAAAGAATCATGTCATCTGCAAACAAGGATAGTTTTAATTCCTCTCTTCCTATTTTAATTCCTTTCATATCTTTTTCTTGTCTTATTGCTGTGGCAAAAGTCTTGAGGACTATATTGAAAAGGAGTGGTGATAGTGTACTTCCTTGTCTTGTTCCTGATTTTAGAGAAAATTCTCACAGTTTTTCCCCATTCAGTATGATGCTAGCTTTGGGTTTATTGTATATTGCCTTAATGATGTTGAAACATATCCCTTCTATTCCAATTTTCTGAAATGTTTTTTAACAAGTATGGGTGTTGGATTTTGTCAAATGCATTTTCAGCATCTATTGATATGATCATGTGTTTTTTGTTCTTAGTTCTATTCATGTGGTGAATAACATGTATTGATTTGTGTATGTTGAACCAGTATTGCTTTTCTGAGATGAAACCAACTTGGTCGTGGTGTACAATTCTCTTGATATGGTTTTGAATGTGTATAGCTAGTATTTTGTTTAGAATTTTTGCATCTATGTTCAACAAGGATATTGGTCTGTAATTTTCTTTTCTTGAACTTTCTTTATTTGGTTTTGGTATTAATGTGATACTGGTCTTGTAGAAGGAATTTGGGAGAATTTCATCTCTTTCAATTTCCTGAAACAAGTTGTGAAGTATTGGTATTAGTTCTTCACTGAAGGTTTTATAGAATTCAGCTGGAAACTCGTCAGGGCCCGGGGTTTTCTTTGATGGCAGAAATTTTATTGCTATCTCTATTTCTTTGCTTGCTATTGGTTGGTTTAGGATTGGTATGTCCTCTTGGTTCAATTTAGGTAGGTTATGTGTGCTTAGGAATCTACTGATTTCATCCATGTTTTCCAGTCTGTTGAAGTATAAATTTTCAAAATAGTTTATGATAATCCTTTGAATTTCCCCACTGTCTTGGTGATGTCTCAGTTTTCATTTCTGATTTTAATGGTTTGACTCTATCTTTTGATTAGGTTGGCTAGGGATTTGTTAATCTTATTAATATTGTCAAAGAACCAGCTTTTTGTTTTGTTGATTCTTTGAATTGTTTTTTTAATTCTCTATTTCATTTATTTCTGCTCTGATTTTAGTTATTTCCTGCCTTCTGCTGGCTTTGGGATTAGATTGTCGCAGTTTTTCTAGGTCCTTGAGATGTGTCATTCAGTTGTTTACTTGGCAACTCTGTTCTTCTCTTGTGGTCACTCAATGCTATAAACTTTCCTTTTAACACCGCCTTCAAAGTGTCCCATCGATTTTGGTAAGTTGTATCTCTATTTTCATTTAATTCCAGAAATTTCTTTATTTCTCCCCTTATTTCTGACCTTACCCACTCATTATTCAATAGTGTATCATTCAATCTCCATGTATATAAATAGTTTCTTTTGGGGTTTCTGTTGTTGATTCCTACTTTCATTCCATTGTGGTCTGAAAAGATACAGGGAATTATATTACATCATTTGAATTTGCTGGTGCTTGTTTTGTGGCCCAGGATTTGATCTAATTTGGAGAAGGTTCCATGAGCTGCTGAGAAGAATGTGTATTCTGCTGTTCCTGATTGAAATATTCTGTATATGTCTATTAAGTCCACTTGGTTTATAGTTTTCTTTACTTCTAAAGAGTCTTTACTCATCTCTTGCCTTGAAGATTGAACTAGTGGCATAAAAGGTGAGTTGAAGTCACCCGGTATTATTGTATTTGGGTCTATTTGAGATCTGATGTCCTGAAAGATTTGTTTTATAAATGTGAGTGCACCCATATTTGGGACCTAAACATTAACTGTCATTATATCTTCTTCGTGAATTGCTCCTTTAAAAAAAGGAAGTGCCCTGCTTTGTCTCTTCTGATGTGTTTTATCTTAAAGTACATTTTGTTGTATATCAGCGTTGCTACCCCTGCCCATTTTTGGGCTCCATTAGCATGATATATCTTTTTCCATCCTTTCACTTTCAGTCTATGAATGTCTTTGGCTGTAAGGTGAGTTTATTGCAAGCAGCATATATTTAGATTATGTTTTTTAAATCCACATTGCCAGTCTATGTCTTTTAATTGGTGAGTTAAGTCCTTTGACATTCAGGGTTATTATTGAAATATGATTTTTGTTTCCTGTCATTTTTGAGTTTTACCTTCTGTTTGGTATAATGTTATTTCTTCTTTACTTAGTTGCCCTGCTGATCAAGTTCATCTCTTCTCTTCTGAAATTTACTTCTTTTTTCTTCTTTATGATTTATTTCTTAAGTACTTTCTCTAGTGCTGGCTTTGTATTCATGAATTTTTTGAGATTCTGCTTATTTTGAAATACTTTTGTTTTTCCATCAATTTTGAATAATAACCTTGCTGGATATAGCAGTTTTGGTTAGAAGTTGTTTTCTTCTAGGTTCTGGATTACATTATACCAGTCTCTCCTGACATTCATGACTTGGGTTGTAAAGTCTGGGGTGATTTTTATTGTTTTGTCCCTATATGTCACCCGTTATTTTGTTCTCACTGCTTTTAAGATTCTTTCCTTGGCCTCTATGTTAGTCATTTTGATTATTATATTACATTGGGAGATTCTTCTTTGATCTTGTCTTAACAGTGTTCTGTATGTTTCCTGAATGTGTATGTCCAAGTCTCTTTCCATTTTTGGAAAATTCTCTGAAATTATTTCTCTGAAGAGATTATGAATACCCTTGGTCTCTACCTCTATCCCTTCTTCAGTGCCTTTTATCTGTAAGTTAGGATGTTTCATATTGTCCAATAATTTTTGGATGTTTAGGTTTTGTTGCTGTAATGACTTCTGTAGCTGTTGACTTTCCTTCTGATTTTGAATGAACTATCTTCTAACAATGGTGTTCTATTTTGCATTTCATCTAATCTTCCAGAATTTGCATTTCATCGAATCGTCCTATTGCTGTCTTAATTTCATTTATTGATTCTTTCATTTCATTCCAGACCATTTCTGATTCTTTGTTAATGTCTCCATTTCCTCTTTCATTTCTGTACACTTTCATTGAGGCAATTCAGGATTCAGACTTCTCCTTCTTGCAGTTCTTGTAGGTCAGTATTCATGATTTCCCTTATTTTCTCACTGTTCCCAGTTCTCATATTTTCAGGGTTCTCGGCTTCTTTTTCTGATGTCTTCGCATCTTCTCTTTTGTGTGTGATTCTGTGGGTATTCTGTCTGATCCAATCTTAGTAGTAGGAATTTAGAGGTGTCAGCAGGTAAGCAGTGCTTTTTTTCAATGTTGAGGGTTGGGTAAGTGGGGAGTAGCTGGGTGATGGGTACAGGAGTCAGGTAAAGTAGAGGATATGATTAGGTTGAGTAAGAATTTGAGTATAATAAGGTAGTAGCTGGTTGAGAATGAAAGAAAGTTAGATAGTAGGACTTTTATAGTTAGTAGAGTATTTAAGTATGGAGATATGAAATAGCTTGAATATAAAACAAGGAGATACAGTAGGGGAAAAAAGAAAATTTTTGAGAGAAGAGAGTAGATAGGCTAGAGTGAGAAAATTTGTAAAAAAGGAATGGGAGGAGCAAATAAATATGAATAAAATAACAAAACAAGTTACAAAAACTAACAAGTATAAATCAAAGACAAAAATAACCAAAAGAATATAAAAGGAATAAGAAAGAGAAAAAAAAGAAAGGACAAAAATAAAATAAAATAAGATCTAGTGACAGTGTGAGAGACAAACAAAACAAAACAAAACAAAAAAACCAGCAGTCCTGCTAATTTATGTATATAGGGCCAGGGCCTGTATAATATCTGTATATTTGTTCACTGTGGTAGATTCTGGAGTATATTACAATGTCTCTCATTTGTTCTGTAATCTATTGTCAACTTTTGAACCCACTCTATGAGTGTTTGTGCCCTTCTCTAGCCTCTGACAGCTTTGTCTTTAGGTGTCAGGGCATCGCACCAGCGGAGGGCATCCAGTGTAGTCTTGGAGTGACAATCTGTGACCCTGTGCAGGTACCATGCCTTGAGCACCTTTCCTGTGTCTCTGGAGGTTCTAATTGTACTACCACCTGGATGGGCTGCCTAGTCTTAACCCACAGGGGTCCTGCGGGGGCTCTGGGCAATTTTTTACCTCTGCTGAGTACCAAGTAACACAAGTGGTTACTTGGCTGTCCTGCTGCTGGGTCTCTGGGTGGCATGTTGTGCCACTGTGGGTGCTGCCTCTGGTGAGCACACAGGCTATTGGATCTTTTTCTGCATCCCTCAAGCATGGTGCTGGTCGCTTAAGATGTTGGAGCTCTGCCGCTGCTTTCTTCAAGTTCTTGGATTATTTTTGGGAATTTTCTTGGGGCTGCAGCACTGAAGTCAGCAGCACAGGAACTGGCACTCTAGGTTTGGGCCGGTGGCTGGGCCAGCAGCCACACCATATCAGTCACGTGCTTGGGCTTTTTGCAGTGTATCTCCCAGTTCAGAGCACTAGATTCCTTCCACTGTGGTTCCTGTTTCTGTTTTGGTTTGTGAGCTTTGTTTATTTTGTTTGTCAAGATGCTGCCTTCTCGGTTGTTGCACTTTATTTGTTCCAGCTACTGAGATATGCTGTGTCCCACAGTCGCCATTTTTTTTTTTTTTGTGGTGGTACTGGGGTTCCTGGAAGCCCTTCTACCTCCGGGCTACACTCCCAGACCTACTTTTACATTTTTGTTTGGAAACAGGGTCTCCTAAGCCACCGCGTGCGGCTGGCTTCGAACCTGCGCGATCCTCCTGTCTCTGCCCCCCAAGCGCGGGGATTACAAGCATGCGCCACCACGCCCGGCCCACAGTCGCCATTTTGAATCCCTTCAGGGACTAAGTTTCAATGCATGAAACATTAGGGACACACTCAAACCATACCAGCCAGAATAACATATATGCAGGACAGGAACTGCTGTGAAAACCGAGGAAACAATGTATACACAAGCATTTTATAACCTGTAAAGCTCTTTATGCCTGTGGGTGATATCAGGGGAGCCGGACATGTTATGACCTCTCTGAGTGACAATGTCTTCATTCCCACCCCCTTCTCATCCTCCCACTGCAGTTCTGGGTACCCACATTTTTTTAGTGGGAGTACCAATGTTTTGCTCCAGACTCTCTATGTCACACTGGTGGAAATATTCTCTCAGTAGCATTTATAGAAAACAAGTTTTATTTTCCTTGCTCTCTATGCCTCTTTCCTCTTCTTTTAGTTGCTGCTAGATTTATGGAAGGAGAATTTATAGCAGTTAGTAAGTCAATTAAATTTCATTTAGTTTACAAAAAACAAGACTCCATTCGAAAACCTCCCAAGAAACAAAACTGCATCTGTTTGCTCAAACTGCGACACTTTCTCCCCCAAATAAACAATTTCTTTATAGTTTTTGGGTATGTTTTATTGTTTTTATGTCCTAAAAGGACAGAGCAATTCACCAGCCTTGGAATTTCCATAATTTAAGAGCAATCATTTGCTTTTTCTAATTTGTCCTAATGAGTTCGCATTTTTTTCTTTATCAGACCCATTTGCTCTGGCGAAAGGTCATCACGGGCAATCATCCATGTCTGCCGGGTATAAATTGTTTTCATAACAATTTTCATTTGCCTTGGAAAATGCACCAGGCTGGAAACATGGCCACTTTGTATCTGTGACAGTGTGCATTCTATTTCCTGCATTTTCCCTGGTATATGAGCCTTCCAGAGGAGAGTGAGCTATGGAATTAGTAATGTTAGCTGATGACCCCGACTGGCAAGCCTTCTGCCCTGCTGGAAAGCTTTGCTCTCAGACCTTGCCTTACACCATTGTCTTGCCTCCCCTCTCTGGCTTGCTCATGGCTTCAGAGGCCATTCTTATTCGTCTCTTCTCCCGCCCACCTGGTCTAGGGCTTGCACATCGATTCCCTTTTCCCCTGTTCCCCCCTGTGAAAGCTGAGCAAGTCCACTCCTTCCCGCAACCGCAGCTCCCAAAGTTCCTGGGATAAGCTTGGGACTCTCATGCTAGAGGATGGGAGGGGCTCATAAAGCACTAGTGTTTTAGTCAGCCTTCCCATCGCTGTGACCAAAACACCTGACAAGAATGACTTAGAGGAGGAAATGTTTATTGGGACTCAGTATATCAGAGGTTTCCGTCCATCGGGTCGGCTCTGATGCATAGATGGCAGCAGCGGCAGGGTGCGCAGAGGGGCGCAGCCCTCATGTCACAGAGGCTGGAATCAGAAAGAGAACAGGGGGGCTGTGGACATATATAACCTAGACCCCCCATGACCTGCCATCTACAGCCCTGCTCTACCCGCCTATGTTACCACCCCAAAAATCTACTCAGAGTTATCCACCAATCCACTGAAGAGATCCGAACTCTCCTGGCTCAATGATTTCACCTCTGAACATTTTAGCATTGCCAGTACATGAGATTTTTCCAGGGGATGTTCTATATCCAAACCAAAACAAGCAGCTTTAATATTTTATCTCAAGTCCCCCAAAGCTCAAGAATATATTCCATTGACTGAATAATGCATGCATTCAATAAATATTAACATGCATCTACTATGTTCCAGGGACTAAGCACAAAGACACAGAGACACATTCCTGTCCACAGAGTACTTGCAGTCCCGTGGTGCAGATGGACAGCTGGACTGGAAGTTAAACCGTCAACGTGCAAAGCTTGGAGACAGAGCGGAGCAGGCTGGCCGGATGAAGGCCTCTGCTCAGGCTTAGGTCAAAGAGAAACATTGTAATGGAGGAGCAGGACCAGCATGTCCAGGAGGAATAGATCATCACCACCTTGGGATGGCGTGAAAACTTTATGAATTCAGCAGAAGCCTTACTTTTTTGAGTTTTGATCTTTTTCCAGGCTATGCATTACAATACTTTCCTGATGTGAGGAGCAAGCCCCAGCTCCCAGCCAGCCACCTGGTCCCAATAGGAAGCAGCAGACACCACCGTGTGCAGCGTTGCTCAGCTGTAGGGTTGGTGTAGTAGAAGCATTCTGTGTCTGTGTGTGGTACTGGGGATTGAACCCAGGGTGCTCTATCACTCAGCCCCAGCCCCAGCCCTTTTAATTCTTTTTTATTTTGAGACAGAGTTTCACTAAGTTGCCTAGGTTGGCCCAGAACTTGCGATTCTCCTGCCTCAGCTTCCCGAGTACTGGGTTACAGGCAGGAACGTGTCTCTCTGGCATATTAAAAGCATTTTTGACTTATGATATTTTCAATGTGTGATAGGTCTATTGGGACACAACCCCATCATAAGTCAAGGAGCATTTGTATAATGTAAGTCACAGTTGTAAATTTAAATAATTTAAAAATAACCATTTAAAATGTATTCAGTAAAAGTGGCTTTGTTTTTCTTTGGGGGCTTGGTTTTGGTGAGTTTTAACATGTGTAATAGATCTCCATCACCATGGCTACAGAGTCTAGAATAGCCCCTTCCCCCAGCTTCCCTTTGCCATCACACCCCCAACCCGTAATCTCCGACCACACTTATCTATTTCCCACTGCTATAGTTTGATCCTTTTAAGAACATCAAATAAATGGAGTCATAAAGTATGTGGCCCTTTGCGATGGCTTCTTTTTCTCAGAGCAATGTCTTTAAGACTCCTCTGAGTTGCTGCTTTTACCAACGGTTCGTTCCTTTTTACTGCCGAGCGGGTTTCCACGGTATGGGTGCACCAAGTTTGTTTATCTTCTCATTCTGTGAAGGACATTTGAGTTGTTTCCAGGTCTTGGCTATCACAGGGAAAGCTGCCTCGGACACGTGTGTACAGGTTTTTGTGCAAATGTGTTTCACCTCTCCAGGTGAGAGCCGTGGGTCGGGTTGCTGGTATACACGGGGCTGTCGGGGTACGTTTTACTGTATTAGACACTGTCTCAGCTTTTTCAAGGGCCCTGACACTTTGCAAACCCAGGAGGGACTTACGGGAGTCCCGTTTGCTCCTCATCCCCAACAGCACCTGGATGACTTAATGTTTTATTTTAGCCATTCTACAAATACGAAATGCTGCCTCATCGTAGTTTTAACTTGTGGTTTCCTAATGTTGAATGTCTTTTCCTGTGCTCTTGTGGCCTCCTTTTATCCTCCTCAGTGAAGTATCTGTTCAAGTCCTTTGCTTATTTCTTATCCCTGAGTTTTCAGAGCCCCTTATGTATTCCGGATGCAAATCCGATGTCAGATGTATGGTTTGAAAATGTGTCCTTTCCCAGTCGGTAGACTGTCTCTTAGCTGTCTTGTTAGTATCTTTGGTAGAGCAAAGGTCTTACATTTTTATGAAGTCCAGTTTATCAACTTTTCTTCTGTGGACTGTGCTTTTGCTGTCATTTCTAAGAGTTCCATGTATTTAAATGTTCTAGGAGCCATTTAAAAATATGAAAAGGGCCAGGCGTGGTGGCGCGTGCTTGTAATCCTTGCGCTTGGGAGGCGGAGACAGGAGGATCGCGCAGGTTCGAAGCCAGCCGCGCTGGCTTAAGAGACCTTGTTTCCAAATAAAAATATAAAAACGTAGGTCTGGGAGTGTAGCCCGGAGGTAGAAGGGCTTCCAGGAACCCCAGTACCACCAAAAAAATAAAAAATAAAAATGAATAAAAAATAAAAAATGAAAAGAAACAGGCAAAATTAACTTTAATAATATATCTTACTTAAATATATATTTATTTAATAATATCTTTTGTTTTTAAATATAGTTCCCCAAATACTATAATTTCAATACATAATCATTGTTAAAATTATTAAGAAGATATTTATTTTACAACCTTCTTTTTTTTTTTATGGTATCAGGGATTGAACTCGGGGCCATTCTACCTCTGAGCTACATCACCAGCCCTATTTTTTTAATTCTTTATTTTGAAACAGGGTCTTACTAAGTTGTGGAGGGCCTCGTGAATTAGTTGAGGCTGGCTGAGAACCTGTGATCCTCCTGTCTCAGCCTCCCAAGTACTGGGATTAAAAGCATGTACCACCACACCCAGTTTACGTCCTTGTCTTCCCCCTCCTCCTCTTCCTCCCCCTCCTCCTTTCCTCCTCCTCCTCCTCCTCCTCCTCCTCCTCCTCCTCCTCCTCCTCCTTCTTCTTCTTCTTCTTCTTCTTCTTCTTCTTCTTCTTCTTCTTCTTCTTCGGGGATGGAACCCAGGAGCATTCTACCTTCAAGCTACACCCCTCCCATTTTTTTCTTCTTTATTTTGAAACAGGGTCTCACTGAGTTGCAGAGGGCCTCACTAAGTAGTAGCTGAGGCTGTCCATGTACCATGATCCTCCTGTCTCAGCTTCCCAAATGCTGGGATTACAAGTGTGCAAAAAGTATTTAGTCTTCTAGATCCATTGTGTGCTTTGTGCTTATGAGGCATCTCAGTTTTGACTGACTGCATCTCAGCTGCTTGATGGCTGCACATGGCTGGTGGCTATGGTACTGAAGAGCACAGAGCTGGGGCATGTGAAACATTTTCAAAGGTGAAGACTTTTGAGTCCCTCACTCACACTGAAGACACAGAAAGGAGAAGAATCACAGATTTTTGGGGGGTTGGGGTAAGAGGATGTCTTCAGAGAGAGAGAGAGACTATGGGTTCTACTTCCTTCCCTTGAAAGGGAGGACACCTGTTACCTCTTAATCTTAGATGAGGGGACCACAGGAAGAGGAAGACTGGGGGAGAGGCACTTTGGAAAGGCAAGCTGCTGTGCTGTGAGCCCCAAGGGGAGGTTTGGGGGATACCTGTCTCTTTTTCAAGCCTCAAGTAAGGGCTTTGTGGGGTTGCTTGGAGAGCTTAATACGCATTCTTCTAGTTTGAGAGACGCAGCTAACAAGCATCTGATTGACATCTAAAAATGGTAAAGGTCAAGAGACTGAGTAAGATGGCCTCTGGCAGCCGAGTCAAACTTGCTGAATTGGGAGGCCCTGCGCTCCCATGCACCAGGAGAAGGAATGCAAAAGGACTGAAGAAGGTTTCTCAAGAAGGTGCAAGAGCGAGAACACCCATGTAAGAGCCTGTCTGGGTGAGCCACTCGGAGAGTCAAAAGGACCACAGCCAAGAAGCTGGTGCTGCCGCCTGATGCCCTGAGAGTGAGGAAGGATGAGTGACTGACTGTCCTCTGCAGGGACACCTCGCCTTAGTGGCCTTAGTGAGGAGAGCGGGTATCTCCAGGGAGCCCATGGCAGAGGAAGTCAGCCTAAGCATCTGCTAAGCTAGAGAGCAGGACTAGATCTCCAACCCAAAGAGAGCTTTCTGGATCCCTCACCTCTTCCTCCTCTTTGCATTCTATCTCTGAAGGGGTCCAAAAGGTGTCAGAAAATGGAGAGGGGGAGTAGAAGTGTGGGTCAGGAAAGGGAGAGGGGTCTACCATGCCCCTTGGCTCTGCCTGCCGGCTTCCTAGCCCGGTGGAGCATAGGGAAAAGCTTTAATTTTGTTTATTTTTATTTTTATTATGCTTTTATTGGTGCATTGTAGTCTCACATCATAATGTAAATCATACTGATGGTGACATCCATGTACGCAGCACTTTGTGGCCCCCAGATCCCTCCCCATCCCCCCTCCTCATACAGAGTCATAGGATTGACATTGGTATTTTCACATATGTACACAAAGCTGATGCTAGTACTTCCTTCAAAGATCCTCAGCCCCCCCCCCCGCAGACCACCTCCCTGGCTCCACTGAGATTTCTCCTCCTCATCTGAAGTCCCTCTGGTGTCCCTATTGCTTCCTAGCTTCCGCATATTAGAGAAAACATAGGACCCTTCACTTTCTGTGACTAAGCTTACTTAACGTAACCTTCTCCAGTTCCTTCCATTTTTCTACAAATGACATAATTTTGTTCTTCTTTATTGCTGAGTAGAATTCCATTGTGTGGATATCCTATAATTTTGTAATCCATTCATGTTGATGGACAAAGCTTCAGTTTTAAATCTAGGTTAGCGTTCTGATGATTACACGAGGCAGGGTGTTTCTGTCCCTGTGTAAGACTGCCCTTCTCACCTGGTTAGTTTCGGTGTCTAACGTGTCCCTGCTTCTGTTTCCACTGTTGCTCCGCTCTCCGTCCTGCTCACTGACTGGGTCTGGCCTCGCAAATCTCAACTCTGATCACGCTTTGCTCCTTCTCAGAAGCTGACCGTGTGCAAACCTCTCGAGGCGCTCCACGGGATGGAAGAAGACGCTCCCTCTGTTCAGTCCAGAGTGCCACGGTGGGGCTTGAAGGTGGCAGTGCTGGGGCAGGGAATGGCAGAGAGCGCGTCTGTCTCAGGTGCTCCCGGAGCCCTTGATGAGAAAGCACAGATCTCTTAGCTTGCTCCCAAGAGGCAAGGTCACGTGTATTCTCATCATGTATGTTAAATCGATCAGCTGAAAGTGCTGAGATATCAGTGTGGAGATACCCAGCACTTCTTTTCCAGGAATGGCACCCCACCCCACAGGATCAGCCGGAAGCTGTCCTGGGGCACTCTGCCCTCTGCCCCCTGGATACAGGGCTTCTGTCCCCATGTTGGTACGCTGCCTTCTAGCTCCTTATTCTAAAGGTGTGCTAACTCATCCATCCATCCATCCATCAACCATCAAACGTGTTTGCTGAAGAATATGAGACTAGACTGGACAGATGTGTTGGCACACCCCTGTAATCCTAGTACCTGGAAGCTGAGACAGGAGGATCACATGTTCAAGGCCAGTCTCAGCAACTTAGCTGTCTGTGGTGGTGGTCAAAAGGTGGCTCTCCTGGGTTGAGGAGCCTAACAGCATCCCCGTTGCTGATCTCTGAAATCCTTCATGCACGTGCCTGGAGGTTGTTCTTCCTACAGGCTGCTCCCAGCCGGTGGCAGGGGTACTGGGGCCAACTTGTTCCTAGGACACAGTCGTCATCGTCGTCGTCGCTCCTCCTCCTCCTCCTCCTCCTCCTCCTCCTCCTCCTCCTCCTCCTCCTCTTCTTCTTCCTTCTTTCTTCTTTTAGGGGTGTTCTACCTATGAGCTATGCCCTGCCCTTTTAACATTTTAAACAAAATCTTGCTAAGTTGTTGAAGCTGGCCTCAAACCTGCAGTCCTCCTATTTCAGCCTCCCAAGTTCTAGGATTACAGGCATGTACTACTTCACCCAGTTTGACACAGGGCTCTTCTGATGTGTGCTTTTGACATGAGAATTCTGACAGCCCACCACACTTCCCTAACTGCAGGGTGGTATAGGCTATACCCACCTAATCTCTCCTCCACTTGGGGAAGAGAGGCCCCATGGCAGCCTCTCCGGGAGCCCTTCCCACTTCTCTCCCAGGCGCGTCCCCTACTAAGTTTTCGGCATGTCTAGTCCTGTCTGGTATCTGTTTCTCAGAGGATCCAGACTATCCCTTTTTCAAGAAGCATTCCCGAGGAAATGAATAGTTGTTCGTGTGGCACCTTTGTGTGTGTGTGTGTGTGTGTGTGTGTGTGTGTGTGTGGTACTGGGGGTGGAACCCAGAGGCCTTCTACCTCTGGGCTATACTCCCAGACCTATTTTCTATTTTATTTGGAAACAGGGTCTCACTAAGTTGCTGAGAGCCTCACTGAGTAGCTGAGGCTGGCTTCGAACCTGGGCAATCCTCCTGTCTCAGCCTCCCAAGCGCGGGAATTACAAGCGTGCTCCACCATGCCCGGCTGTGCGGCACCTTTTAAAATTGGTGCCGTTGGGGTGGGTGCAGCAGCAGAGGGGTGCAAAGCAGGCCATGTAGCGTGTTCTCACACACTCCCCAGCTTCTGAGCTCTTCCACGTGTAGCTGAGTGGTCTGGGGCAGGTCACCCAGTCTCTGCTACCCTCAGTCTCCTCCTCTGTAACGTGGGATGCTCATTTCCCCTCACTGGCTTTCTTGTTGGGGTTAACTGGGCCAATGCATATGAGGGCTTATCATTGTATCTGACACATGGTGAGCTGCTTGGGGCTGGCTGCTAAACGTTGCTCTCTGCAGCAGCGCCCGCTCCCCCTGTGTGAGGAGGAGGAAACACAGCCAGTCCCCCAGCACACTGGCCCGGGGCACCTCCTGGCAACGTTGCCTGGCCCAGGGCCTTCCGAGTTGGGTCCTTTGCTTCTTCCTCTGGCCTCCTGTTCACGTTCCGGTCTTGGATCCTGTTTGGTTCCCGGTGATGTCTCCAGCTCTCCTTTTCCAGGAATCCACACAGTCCCCATGGGAGCTGCCATGTTGGTGCGCTGTGCTTCTGTTATCCCCTTGTTCCAGAGGTGGGACCCGCTGCTAGTGCAAACTTCCTGCTTCCCTAGGAATTTGGACTTAGGCTGAACAGGGTCGGATTTGTCTTTTCCTGGGGGTGGTGAAGCCAATCACGTCTCAGGCTCTGAAGTTGCTGACCGCCATGTAGCCAGGTAACTGGAGATGGGAGAGCGAGGGATGAGAGATGGAGAGGGGTCTGGCGGCCTCGCGCCTGTGGCTTTCGGTGTTCCTCAGGTTTTATGATGTGCCCGGACCTTCTCGTAATCAACATTGCTGAAGTTAGTGTTGCAAATCTGTCACTTACGGTAGGTTCTTGTCCTGTGAGGCTATCCTGCCTTCCTACCTCTCGGGGCACCTCTCGGGGACACATACTACGTCCCTTGCCTGGCTCCTAGTGCCCAGAATAGTGCCTGGCCCCTGCAGCTGCTCCAGACAGATGTGCGGTTGACAATGAGGCTCAATCAGATATTCTGCTCATGGAAGATTTCTATATATTGCACACATGATGTCATAGGGCCACTTTGAGTCTCTGCTCAATATTCTGGTTTAAATGTGCTAAAAATGTTCCGTGGAAGGGACTGTGGACCCTTTCTGAAAAGAGCTTCTGGGGGATTTTTGTAAGAGGCTCTGTAGACTTTAATGTTGATGGGTGTTGCTAGGGGAAGGTGTGTGTGTGTGTGTGTGTGTGTGTGTGTGTGTGTGTGTGTGTTTCTGGGGATTGAACCCAGGGACATTCTACCTATAGCCCCAATCCTATTTTTTATTTTAAAGTAGAAATATAGGGTCTTGGTGGGCTAGAACCTGTGATTCTCATATCTCAGCCTCCCAAGCACTGAGATCATGGGTGTGTACCACTACACCTGGCTAAATTATTCTACTTAAGATATAGCACCTCACCAGCAGTGTCACGACCTGTCACACACCACCCCAGGTTCTCCTGTCTCTTCTCTGATCCACCAATCAGCTGGCTTAAAAATGCAAATATCAGAGAGGTCATGGAAGCTACAGACCAGTTTTCTATGAGGTTGTAAATGTGTAGAGAGTTTGATTCTTTCTCCAGAACTTTCACATACATTTTTCCATTGACTATTAAGGCATAAAATCTTGAATTCAGATAATTGAGTGTGTGTGTGTGTGTGTGTGTGTGTGTGTGTGTGTGTGTGTGTGTAAGATATATATGTATAGATATATATTTTTCCTACACAGCTTAGCCTGGGCAGGGTTTTTCAGCCAGTATTTGTACTCAGATTCTGCCAGTGTTCCTTATACGCCTTCTATGAGCTTGGTCTGAGGCCTTTCTCATGTGCTATCTCATTCCACCCAGGAAGCCACAGGTTAAACCCACCCCTGGTTCAAAGCTTGGCTCTTCTATTTATCGCTGAGTGGTTGAGGGCAAGTTGCTTGACCTCTGCTACCTCCCAATTCCTCATCTTTAAAGTAGGATGCTCATTATTTCCTTGCTGGTTTTCTCCAGATTTGTGATTCCCACTTAGCAGAAGAGCGGCAAGCATACACAGAGAGGCCAAGGAACTTGTGCCAGGCCACACAGCTGCTCAGTGGCCACACTAGGAGTCAGCTCTACATCTAGTTCAATTTCTACCTAACATGAGAGAAAAAAAAAATGATGGTGGAGTCTCACTGGTGAGCTGTTTCTTCAGAAAGAGCAGAGTGGGCAGCATTTCCTTCAGATTGAGGAAAAGCCAGTCCCAGTGATTTCCCTCTTTCTGATTCTGGAGCTGTTGGGAGATGCTTGGGTGAGGAGAGGGGGAAAGAATGTAAGGAGATGCTACAAAGCTCTCAGAAATGAAGAAAAATGATACTTCAATGCAGTATTTAAGAAATTCACCCCCCCATCGATCATGAACAAAATGTCAACATTTTAATTAAAGAGGGAATCTGTGGATGGGGCCAGGACAGGGGTGAGGTGAGTGAGCTGAACTGTACAAACCCCGGGTGGGATGTGGGTGGTGGAGAAGGTGCTGTCCTGAGGTTCACTGGAAGTCTTCCTCCTGGCCTTGTCTGTGTCCTGTGTCTCCTTCTCCCCTGAGGTTACGTGTGGCCACATGGCCAGGTTCCCACCAACTGGGCCTCAGCGGAATCAACGTGAGCCACTCCAGCTGTGGCCAGTGAAGACATCCAAGACTCAATTCTCCAGGCCCCTTCCCTCTCCCGGCTTGTCACTGCGAGCAGGTGATCTTGGCAGCCTAAGACGGCAGGACCGTCAACTGGAAGAGCCTGGAGATGAGATTTCTACCCGGGGAGAGCGGCCCACTGGTCAGACACAGACCCCTTTTTTAGGATTTTTAAAAAATACAAAACTGTCATATTGTGTTTTTCACTAAGAATTTGAGGGTTGTGTGCGTTAGCAGCCAGTATTACTTTAACTAATATAGAACTTCTCTTACCATACATGGGGTGTTGCAACTGTAAACACCCGAAACATGTTCTGTTGGTTCGTGGTCAGGTGGCAGATAGCAAGGAAACTTGTTTTGGAGTGTCTTGGGCTGATTTCCATTGCAAGTGTCACAAGCCAGGGTTGTTTAGACTCATGGTCTGCTCCAAGGTCCAATGGCTGCATCTAGTGATGTCCTTCTCGCTGGCAGATTCTTGAGGTATGGATCACATGGCAAGAGGCAGGGAGTGCAGAAGAGACCAGACTGGCTCTCATAGCAGCCCCATCCTTGAGATAATGCACAAACCCATTAACTCATTAACTGCATGAACAAATTAACTCATTTATGAAAGCTGACCCTAATCACCTCTTAGAAGTCCTACCTGGTCCCATCTCTTACTATCTCATAAGGGACATTAAATTTCAACAAGGGCTTTAGAGGGAACAAACCATAACCAAACCATTACATGAAGCCTGGAAACATGGAAACTCAAGATATACAAGGGCAAGATGTTTGGTGACACTATTACCTGTGACAACTTGGAAGGCAGACTCCATGCCTACTGAGACTGTCGCTCCAGGGAACACAGCTGGAAAGAGCCACAGAAGTAATGAGATTAATTTTACTTTATGCTTTTGGTAATATGTTACATCAAAGAAATGAGGTCAAGAGAAGCTTGGTTGATTAGGCTGCAAACAACTCTGGGGCCCCTGAACTTGCATAGGAAAAAAGGCAGCTGCCAATGTTGTACAGCAATAAAAGAGGGCATACTCGGAGCTGGGTGTGGTGGCGCATGTCTGTAATCCCAGTACTTGGGAAGTTGAGACAGAAGGATCACAGGTTCGAGACCAGCCTTGGCAATTTAGCAAGGTCCTCAGCAACTTAGTGAGACCCCATTTCAAAAAAAAAAAAAAAGGCCAGGAGTGTGGCTCAAAGATAGCATGTGCCTGGGTACCAAGCACACGCGCGCGCACACACGCACACACATACACACACACACACACACACAAATAAAAAAAATTAAAAAAAGGAATACTCTCTAACACCTGATTTAGGTAGGTGATGGAAGATACCGAGTGGGAAAGAACATCTGGGAACCCAGGATCCCTGGAACCATAAAAAGAATGAAAGTGGCAGATTCTCCCATAGAGCAGAGTTAGCACCTAACTTAGAAAATGTCCCCACTGCAAGGGCAGGGGTACCTCTTGAAACAGTTTAGATTTAGAATGTCTCCTAGCCCTCATACAAACAGACAAGGCAGCAATGTTGGAAGCAGAGCTTGGGTGCTAAGGAAGGGTCCCTGAGCGTGTGGATTATATAAGGTCTTTCATTCCCCTGCTCCACAATGTGAGAGCAGAGCCTTGCTCTGTTTCCCACGGCCATGCCCTGAACGCTTCAAACTTGGCCCAACATGGACTTAAACTCTGAAATCTCTAATAACTGTGAGCAAATAAATCTTCCTTCCTCTAAATTCTGTGTGGTTCAGCTTACTGGGTCACAGCAATGAAGACGCTGTTGGAAAAACCTCTCCTTACTTCTCTACATCCCAAGGGCAAATGATCTGGGCTTCTTTGGTTTCATCCCTCATGGGGCTGTATGCTCCCTGAAGCCTGGAGTAGTATGTAATATGTAGGTCAGAGGGTGGTGAGATTGGCTTTCCACATTCTACTAGCAACAATGTCACAACACAGCAGTCTCCCATTACCCATGGGGCACGTGTTCCAAGATCCTCAGGGAATGCTTGAATCTGTAGATAGCACCAAACTCTGGGTATACTATGTTCTTTCCTATACATGCATATGGATGATAAGGTTTGGTTTACAAACCGGGTACAGAGAGATTAACAATAATAACTAATAATAAAGTAGAACTCTTTTTAAATTATGAGATAGGAAAATTATAAAAAACATACATTATTTAAAGTTTTCTAAAACTTACAAATTATCTGTTTCTAGCATTTTTTATTTAATATTTTTGAACCACAGTTGACCAAGAGTAATTGAAACCATGAATAGTAAACCTCAGGATGGGGTCAGAGGAGGATTACTTTATGCATCAGGAGCCTTTTATACTGTGTGTGTGTGTGTGTGTGTGTGTGTGTGTGTGTGTGTGTGTAGTGTGTGTATGTGTGTGTGTGTTACTAGAGATTGAACCCAGGGCCATCTACCTCTGAGCTACACCCTCAGCCCTATATTTTGGTTTGGGACAGAGTCTTTCTAGGTTGCTTAAGGTCTTGCCAAGTTGCTGAGGCTGGCCTTGAACCTGGAGTCCTCTGTTTTAGCCTTCTGAGTTCTGGAATTATAGGTATATGCCATCATGCCCAGATTTTTGTATTATTATTATTATTATTATTATTATTATTATTATTATTATTATTTCTTGGTGCTGAGGATTGAAAGTAGGGGCAGTCTTCCTCTGAGCTACACCCCCTGCCCTTTTTATTTTTGAAATAGAATGTCTCTCTTGGTTGCTCAAAATCTTACTATGTTGCTGAGGCTGTCCTCAAACTTGCACTCCTCCTATCTCAGCCTCTCAAGTACTTTTAAACTCTTTAAACCAATAATTGCATGTTTGGGAATCTGGCAAGGAAATAATATGTGGCGTAAACAAAGATTTAAGCACAAAGATATCCAAAACAATATTATTTAAATAATTAAAAAATTGAGTACTACCCAAATATCCAACAGTGAGTGGAAAAATTATTTACAAAATGTATAGTCTATTTATAGGGCACAATATTACTAATTCATTCATTTTCTTCTTTGTATAAGAAAAGTTTTTAATGACTTGGGGAAATGTTTATGATGATAAATTGCATGTATGTTAAGACTTCAATTATGTACAAGATATATGCACAGGAAAAAAAAAACTGGAAGAAAATGTGTGAAGAGGGAATTACAGGCTTTACTAGAGATAATATCTTTAAAGTTTTTGGTGATACACAGATTTCCCACAGAGGACATGGATTGTTTTTATCATTAGAGGCAGCATCTTCTTTCTTTCTTTTTTTTTTTTTTTTGGTCACTGGGCATTAAACCCAGGGGCATTTTACCTCCAAGCCATATTCCCAGCCCTATTTTTTTTTTTTAATTTGAAACGGGGTCTTACTAAATTGTGGATGGCCTCACTAAGTTACTGAGGCTGGCCTTGAACCTGCAATTCTCCTGTCTCAGCCTCCCAAGTACTGGGATTACAAGCACTTGGCTAGCATCCTTCTTTAAAAGAAACAATGAAAGTATATCAAAGTTTTCTTGTATTTGCTGTTCTTCCTGGCGTCTGGCTTGATGTGCTGAAGACACTGGCCTGAGAATCAGGAAGACCTGAGTTCTAGATAAATGTGTGACCTTTGGCCGCACTGTAACTTTCCCCCCACTTGCACATAGGGGTTCGCATAGGGTAATATTAAACTGGCCTTTCCAGGCCAAAAAATCTTCTATCCAAATGTGCTGAATCACCCACTCGTTTATCATCCCTTTTCATTCCTGGAGATAAAACCAACCCCAAAATCTTGGAGCTTGATAGACTTTGAAATTGGCCCTCATTTTAATTCTCAAGTTCTTAGCATGAGAGCAACATTCAATATGGTTCTGAAATATCTCATGCAAAAAAGTGCCAGAGTCATAGACTAAAATATTTATTTGAATATAAATGAACTTGGATTTGCCAAAATACGTTCCCCCTGTTGTCATGGACACAAATGCCTGACTTTCTGATTTGCATTTCTTTTCTAATGGGTACAATATGTTTCTGCTCCTCATTGGTGCTGGGACTGGATTTGAGAAACTCACCATTCTGTGAGCTCCCCAAAATGTCAGCCAGTGGGGAGCTTCGTGCCTTTCATTCTGCCTCCCCTACCCGGCTAGATGTGAGTTGTGTCCCCGTGGGGTCAGGACAGGGGCTCTGAGGACACCTGACCCCTCCTGACAGCCTCCTCCAGAGGCACAAGCCATGGCTTTAAGAGGTGCCAGAGCACTTCCACCTCCTGCCTGTCCTGCTCTCTTTCCCAGCCCAAGCCTCTCCCACCTCTTTGGAAATTCACTTTTAATCCCTTGGTGTGTGTGTGTGTGTGTGTGTGTGTGTGTGTGTGTGTGTTACTGGAGATCGAACCCAGTGGGTATTCTACCTCCAAGCTACACCTCTTTCCATCTTTTATTTTGAAACAGGTTCTCATTAAGTTGCTGAAGGTCTCGCTAAGTTGCTGACGCTGGCTTCAAAGCTACGGTCCTCCTGTCTTAGCCTCCTGCGAACTGGGATTACAGGTGTGCACCACGTTCTGCGGTTTGCTCCCTTGGGCTTTAATGGTGAGGCTGCAGAGATTCTTCTTGAGCAGAGGTTCAAGCTGGTCCCCGCCAGCATCTGCTCCTCCTCCTCTGTGCTCCCTCTCGACCCTAGGTTGCCTTCTGCTTCCTCCTCTAAGCTCAAATCCTCAGCATCCCATCCTGCTCACTTCTCCTTTTTCTTCTTCACTCCAAAATAGGACAACCCCTGAGTCCCGCCGATTCTGCCCCCTAATGACACCTCTGTTCTCGTGGACACTTCTTCTGATAGGTTTTTCACCTAACAGGGGTACGTGCTTCCTAAAATGCTAAGGCAATCTCATCACTTTTTGTCTTACAACTCTTCAGTTGTTTGACCTTGATATAAAGTCTAAACTCTGTGTGAGTGCGTGCGTGCGTGCGTGTGTGCCTCTATGGTGTGGGGCATCAGAACCACAGCCCCATGCTCTACCGCTGCGCTGCATCCCGGGCTCGAAGTCTAAAGTCCTGACCGTGGCTCTGAGGGCGCGCGCTGCCTGCTCCAGACCCTTCAGGCTCACCTCACGCTGTGGCCTGTGCTTGCTGGGTCCCAGGCCCGGGGGCCGCCCGGGTGGGTGTCTTCCGCTGCACTCTGCTCCTTCTCCTCCAGGTCTTTGCAACTGTGGTTCCTTCAGCGTGCAACACTTCCCTCTTCCCCAAGTGGCTTCTTCTAGTTAGTTTCAGGTCTCACCTTACACGCCTTCTCTGACCTCCCAGTAGGTCATCTGTTCCCTGGGTAGATAACACTCCTCGCGCCCTGGGCTTCTCCCTACAGTTATGTTGCAGTCAGAATCAAATACTTATTTAGTGTGTGTCTTTTCTGCCAGTCAACAAGCTCCGTGACGGCCAGGATCGTGTCTTCTCAGTTCATCACGGTGTCTCCACCCTTGCGGTGTTGAGGACACTTAAAAGGAAGCATTATCACTGGCCCTTTTCTGTCCTTAGTTACTCTTTTTGCTCCTAAATCCCTCATTTTACAGGTGAAGAAACCAAGACCAAGAGGCATGAGGGGCAAGCTGTTCCGCCCAGTGTCCCGTGGCCAGCTGACGAAAGGCAGGCGGGGACACTCGGGCCTCCCGCCGCGGCAGCTGAATTCGCAGCTGGCCCGTGGTCCCTCCGCAGACACTGCCCCCTCGGGAGCAGCCCTCACACTTCAGCGCCCCACGGAGCACCTGGTCTGGAGGTGCACACACAGGTGCCGCCCGGCTTTTCCTCCTGCGCGCTCTCCAGCTAAGCCCGCAGCTTTTCCACACGGGACACAGAGAACACGGTGGAATGTGAGCCCACATGGTGGCCCCTTCAAATCCCGCCATCAAAACTGTTCAGGGAACAGGAAATGGGCTCCAGCTCGGGCAGCCTCTTTTGTCTGATTCTTTTCAAATCCTTTGGTGGGAGTAAGTAGGAAGGGGAGGGGTACTTCCCCTTCTCTGGCTCCCCTCCACGAGTCCACAGCCGCCGCTGCCAGGGAGCCCACCACAGCACGCAGCCCAGAAGGAGCGAAGTTCCGTATCTAAGCCCCGTCCCTCCTCCTAAACTCACACTCTGTCTCCCCACAGAAGTTCTCTTTCCCAGGGCAAGGCACCTGATACCCAAGCGCTTCTGCAACGCACACCCCTGACATACAATTTACACAAATAAGTGGCGTTGGATTATAGTCCAAAATATAAAACAAATGCCTGTGAATCCAGAGATAATGCAAAGTACGGGTCTGTCCGTATATATTTGGTTTTCTTAGATCAGCCTCTTCTGCATCTTTCAGTGAGGCTGCTCAGAGACACTTGTGCGCCCATTTGTTTATTGTGAAGGCTTGAGTGAGCACTTTGTACGCATCATTAGTGCAGGCAGCAGTCGTAATTTATACAGCGGCATTCACTGAGCACCTTCCATGTGTGTGGCTCAGCCCCAGGTGTGGGACACAGCCCCGGCCAAGGCAGACACATCCCTGCCCTCAGAGTCCATGTCCCAGTGCCCTCCCAGGCTCCTTAGGGGTGCACATGTATCCCGCATACCTGCCTTGCTGGGCTAAGTGTTGTGCGTGCGTGGTCTCAGTGCAGGGCTAAGTGTTGTGCGTGCGTGGTCTCAGTGCTGGGCTAAGTGTTGTGCGTGGTCTCAGTGCAGGGCTAAGTGTTGTGCGTGCGTGGTCTCAGTGCTGGGCTAAGTGTTGTGCGTGGTCTCAGTGCAGGGCTAAGTGTTGTGCGTGCGTGGTCTCAGTGCTGGGCTAAGTGTTGTGCGTGGTCTCAGTGCTGGGCTAAGTGTTGTGCGTGGTCTCAGTGCAGGGCTAAGTGTTGTGCGTGCGTGGTCTCAGTGCAGGGCTAAGTGTTGTGCGTGGTCTCAGTGCAGGGCTAAGTGTTGTGCGTGCGTGGTCTCAGTGCAGGGCTAAGTGTCCCGTGTGCACTGTTGCGTCGCGTCCCCGCTGGGAGCACCCGCAGCCAGCCGTACTGTCCTCACTGGGCAGATGGGTTAAGAGGCTCGAGAGCTGACCATCTAGTGGAACCGCACAGTAGGTGACAGAGCCGGCATGAGAATCTTTTTTTTTTAATCATAGTAAAATATATGTAACATAAACATGACCGTTCTATTTTTATACTTTCATTGGTGTATTGTAATTGTACAGCGTAGCGAGATTGAAAGCAGCACAAACATACTGCCCGCACCACTTGGTGTATTTCCTCAGAATCCCACTCCGCCCCTCTCTTCTCCCTCCCTGAATGTGTTAGTGAGATTGGTAGTGACTCCTCGGTATCTTAAAAGAATTAAAGCTGGGCGTGGTGGCGCATGCCCCGTGCTTGGGAGGCAGAGACAGGAGGATCTCGCAGGTTCGAAGGCAGCCGCGCTGGCTTAAGAGACCCTGTTTCCAAAAATAAAATAGGTCTGGGAGTTTATCCCGGAGGTAGAAGGGCTTCCAGGAACCCCAGTACCACCACCAAAAAAAAAAAAAAAGAGTTAAAATTAGGATACTGTAGTGATTCTGCATACCCATGTCCATTGCAGTACAAGTCACAATAGCCAGCCCAACATTTCTTTTGTACACCCCCAGTCCTTTAATTTTTTATTTTGAAACAAAGCCTAGCTAAGTTGCTGAGGCTAGCCTTAAATCTGCAATCCTCCTGTCTCAGCCTCCCAAGTACTGGGATTACAGGCAAGTGCCACCACACCGGGCTCCACTAAACTATTTTTTAAGTATACAATTCAGCGGAATTCACATTTTTGGCAACCCCCCCCCCCACCCACGCCATCTACCTTCAGAACGTTTTTGTGATTCCATACTGAAGCCTTGTACTTATTAAACAGCATCTCTCCATTAGCCCCTGGTGACTACTCTTCTATTCTCTAGAACTGGGACTTGAATGAATGCAGACACTGGGCAGACTCCCTGGGCTCTAGTCCTACGCGGCTCAGGACATTTTTGTCTGCTTTCTGGGCCCCTACTTTCCCGTCTGTAAAGGGGGGGCAGTGATAGAATTTGCTAAGAGGAAGGAAGCTGTCATCTGAGAGATAATCCTTGAATGGAAACCTGTGCAGAGGGATCTGGGCCAGCTTTAGGGTACAGATGCTCACAGTTCAAGCTCGTGAATTCAGACCTGACTGGTTTGAAGTCTAGCATGATGCGGAGCCGGCAAAACCAGGCGTCCCTTTCACTATTAATACCAGCGTGACGAGATGGGGTGGAGAGGTGCCGAGGAAGTGAGGTAGGCCATTGTTATCATATTATTGCCAGGGAATGTTAATTCCCACCAGCAAGCACTTTCCAAGGACCTGGAGGCTGCCGTTTATATGTCAGCAGTGTGCCTATTGCAAGAGACTCCTGTCTTCCTCAAAGCAGGCACCTGGTCCCGCCTGTCAACTTTTAGTTGGAGAGCTTTTATGCTTGAAGGCAGGGTGCTCTTCTTTAAAAGCGTTCTGCAGTTCAGACTTTTCATTTTACTTCCGTATTGCCGACCTCGTGTTGATCTCGGTGCCCAGGCATGAGGAGATGAAAGGAGTGGCTCAGGCAGGGTGTGCATGGAGGGGCGGGCAGGGGCTGACGGAGCGCCTTCAGGCATGGAGGTGCCTGGCTGGGCTTCTCAGGAAGTGAGAGCTGGCTTCGAGTGAAGGATTGTGCTTGATTTGGGCCTCGCTCCTCAGCTCACAAACCCTGTACCCGTCCTTCCTACCCCATGTCTGTTCAGCCTTCTCTTCTTACCCCACCACTCACATGATGCGTGGCTGTCAAATCAGAGCTTTAAAAGTCAGTTCCTGCCAGCAGGCGTCCCCCGTCCAGTGCCATGGCTGGCCCTGCGGGGCATGGGAAGGCCCGGGATTGCTCCTCCTTTCTAGGACACGATGCAGGGGAGGCCGGTAGAGCCATAGTTCTCAACTCTAGCTGCACATTAAGCATCACCTCGGAAGTTAAAACAACCAACGGATTCCCTCCCAGACCAGTTAAATCACACAGTCGGGTTCCATAGACATTGACATCTAGTGGTCCAGTTCCACTAGACCTTACATGGCGGCCGGACTCTCCTGTGGGTTTTGATTCTTTTCCTTTATTGATGAGCCCAGCGAATTCATTACTCAAGTCAGCTGACCTTGAGTGTCTGTGCCAAGCATGGATGCTCTGGGTTGGCCAGTGCTATCCTGGAGGAGGGACCACTTAGGGAGTGTGGAAGGGGCTGTGGGGGCTCAGCCTTGGGGGGCACAGGCTGAAGGAGGCGCTTCTTGGCACAGCACTGAGGGACAGAGGGGCTCTCTGTCCAGCCTGTCACCACTAAACTCTTCTTGGCCACTGACCTCTCGTAAGCTTTTCCCAATAAACCCCATGTCTCTGGGCTGCTCAACCAACCCCACTCCCCCGGCACAGCTGGGCTGTGGACATGAGACCAGGTAATAACTGCTGATTCTCAGTTTCCTTGAGGTTGTGCATGGCTGTGATACCAGGCATGTCTTTTGAACAATGCTATTACTATGGGAGAGCTAGATTATTACTTATGTTATTTCTTATTTGGGGGACAGGGTGTTGCTGTGTTATTTAGGCTGCTCTTGAACTCCTGGGCGTGTGCATTCCTCCTGCCTCAGACTCCCAGGCAGCTGGGACTACAGGTTCACACCACTGTGCCCCACTTTTCAAGAGATTATTTGTGGGGGGAGGTAGTGAAGGTTGAGCCCCGAGGCATTTTACTTCCAAGCAACACTCCCAGTTGGCCTCAAACCTGAGCTCCTCCTGTCTCAGCCTACTGGGATCACAAGCGTGCGCCACCACACCAGCTAAGAGATTACTTTTAAAAAGCAAGCGCTCTGGGTTTTGGGGACCCAGTTTTCCATTTGGAACAGTAAGTGATCTACTCATAAGGACAGTAAGAACAGGGCAGTCTCACGGAGTACAGAGTCAGGCGGTGTGACGGAGCTCAGCGGGAGTCCATTTAGAATCCTCAAGGCCGGTTTTGAGGGACAAGGACCACTTGGTATTATGACAGCCCTCAAGTGGAAAGCGCTCATCACATGCTTGCGATGACAAAAGTTGAGACTTGTTTAAATTACGCATCTCTGAAAGTCCTCACTTGCAGAGACAAATGAACTAATTTGAGGAACAGGCCCAGTCGATGTTAACACAAGAGGATGAGAGAATTAATTAAAGAGGAGGGGCAGGATTGATCTCGGCGCCTGGAGCCTGGTCTGACACTCGCCTGACAGCCTCTGATGTTGGCGCTGGGACGCGCTGCACCAGGCGATGCGGAAGGAGACTCACAGAGACCGGGCAAGGCTTTGGCACACTGTGCACTGGGCTGGTCTTTACCACACCTGGCTGGGCGCTAGGGAAGGAGCCAGCTCTGGGCCCAGCTCCATGAGCAAGGGGGATGATTTCTCTGGTCTTCTTGTTCTGCTGGCCCAGCACCTTCACGGCACCTGCGCAGCGGAGCCCAGACTGTTTTTAGGAACCTGTTTGAGCTTGGGGCTTTTGCATCTGAGATTCCTCCTCTGGGAGGTCAGCCTGGAGGATGATCTGGGGGCCAGGGCGACCTGTGGTTAATCTCCTTGCAGGTAGCCATGAGGATCAGACAAGCTAAGCAACGTGCTTGCCGCTCAGCAGTGGCGGCTTCAGGAGAGTGTCCCTGCCTCGGAGGAGTCCAGAGACAAGCTGCTTTAACATGTAGGTTTGTTACTATTTGGGTACAGTCAGGCTATCAGATCAGGAGCTGACCATCACTGAAAGGACAGCTGTTAGCCGGGCATGCCTGTCATCCTAGTACTTGGGAGGTGGAGACAGGGGGGGTCACAACTTCAAAGCCAGCCTCAGCAACTTAGTAAGATCCTGTTTCCAAATTAAAAAATTAGGGCTGGGCACACCTCAGAAGTTAAGGTCCCTGAATTCCATCCCCCATACCACAAAAAAGAAGAAAGAAAGAAAGAAAGAAAGAAAGAAAGAAAGAAAGAAAGAAAGGCAGCTTTTTACTCAGGTTCCTGGGAGTAACCAGGAAGACATGCGTGGTGCCAGGTGGGGCCACATGAGGAAGCGCCAGTGACTGTGAGGGACGGAGGCAGGGGAAGGGCTGGAGCCTTTGTTATGATTTCCACGGGAAGGAAATGGTCCCAGGACTAGACAGCTTGAGCCATTTCTTGGGTCTGAAATTGCCTGGCACTTGGCCCTGGAGGGGGCAGCAGGGACACTGGTTGGAGCCTCTGAGGACCTGTCAAGGAGCTGTGTAGAGAGCGAGGCCACCGTGGAGAGTGACGTGGGGCGGGTCCCAGCTTCAAGGGTGGCACGGGGAGGGCTTCCTGGCAGACAAAGCCCAGAGCTGGGAGCGACCAGGCTCCATGGGCATAGTTACCTCTGGCCAGAGGGCTGGGGCAAGAGGAGATGGGGTGTGGGGTGTGGTATAGGGGACAAGTCCATAGAGGCCAGGTGGGGTCTAATTATAGAAAGCTTTGGATGTGCTGATGAGGAGTCCAAGGTGAGCCTTAGGAAAGTGTGTGTGTTGTGTGTGTGTGTGTGTGTGTGTGTGTGTGTGTGTACCTTTGAGCCCTGAGGTGCTCAGCAGAAACACGGATGCTCAGCCCCACCCCCAGCAGTGCCTCCAGACTCTCTAGCGGTAGGGCGTTGGACCTGGCTTCACGTCCCCTGCGCAACTGTGCCTGAAGTACTCAGTTGAGGCTGGAAGCCGAGGCAGTGGTTTAAAGGAGAGATTTTAAACTGCAGACTGCGACCCATCAAAGGGTTGCGAAATCGCTTCAATAATTTAGAACTAGCATTTCTATAACAAATAAACCATATTAGAATGATTAATAGCAAAAATGCATGATGTGTATTAATTTCTGTTAGGGGACACTTTGGTTTAGCTGTGCATACACACACACACACACACACACACACACACACACACACACACTTGTGCAGACCGAGTGGTGGTATGTAATGTATCATGCTTGTGAAGGGTGGGTCTTGGTCAAATGTCTGAAAGCCCCCTGCTGAGAGGGGAGGGAGTGGAGTCATCCTGACCCAGGGCCCAGGGCCTTGCTTCGATGCTCTGAGAGGCTCAGCACAACCAGATGGCTGGCGAGGAGCAGCAGAAGCCAAGAGGTGGTTGGGAATTGGAGGCCAGCCAGACACATCCTGCACAGCGCTTCTGCAGGTCTGCCCTAAGAAGCTCAGGCCCAAGGACTGAGCAGCCCGTAAGACCTTCAAGAAGCAACCCAGGGTGCGTGATTGGCAAGACCACCTCAGAATCATTCGGTGTCACCTCCTATGTATTAGTAGACATTCTTTTTTGTAACATAGATGGAACCCAGGGTTATTTTACCTCTGTCTATACTCCAGGCCTATTTAAAAAAGCAAACAGCTTCTTGCTAAGTTGCCGAGAATCTTGCCAAGTTTCCTTGTTCTTCTCTTCTGTCTCTTTTCTACCTATTTCTTTCATTTCTCTCTCCTCCTTCAATATCTCCTCATTATAGTGAAGATTAAATGGGTTAAAACATAAAAAAACACTTACTAAGCCGGGCGTGGTGGCGCACGCTTGTAATCCCAGCATTCAGGAGGCTGAGACCAGAGGATCGCGGTTCGCGGACAGCCTCAGCTACTTAGTGAGGCCCTTCTGCAACTCAGTGAGAACCGGTTTCAAAATAAAGAATAAAAAATAGGGCAGGGGGGTGTAGCTTGGAGGTTGAATGCCCCTGGGTTCCATCTCCAGACCCACATAAATAAATAAATTAATTAATTAATAAAATAAAAAAAACTTAATACCTGCCACTGTGCTCAGAATGATAGTAATTATAGAACACAGTGAGAATAATGGTTACTATTATTAGTGTTGTGGTTGTTACTGCAATCATTATTTTTATTATTACAGTTATTATAAGGACTGGCAGAAAAATCATTGTATTAGTTTATTTTCCATTGTTCTAGCAGAATACATGAGGCTGAGTAATATATAAGAGATTTTTGTTGTGGTGGTACTGGGGGTTGAACCCAAGGGGCATTCTACATCTGAGCTATGCCCCCAGCCCTACTTTTTATTCTTTATTTTGAAACAGGGTCTCACCAAGTTGCAAGGGGCCTCACTAAGTAGCTGAGGCTGGCTGTGAACTGGTGATCCTCCTGTATCAGCCTACCAAGTACTAAGATTACAAGCGTGTGCCACCATGCCCGGCTTTGTATAAAAGATTTATTTAGCTCAGGGATAGGGGTGAGGCTCAGTGGCAGGGCTCTTGCCTGGTGTTTGTAAGGCCCTGGGTCTGATGAGGGCCCCCCAGGCTACATGACATGGTGAACCGGCATCGTGGTGGGGCAGCGTATGAGAGTGAGAAAGAGGAGGCCAGAGAGGATTTCAGGGGTCAGGTTCACTCTGTTATCACGAATCATTCTCTCCAGAACCACTCCCTCACTCTGCAAGACTGATAGGCATCCCTTCCGAGACCCCCTAATGACCTAATTGCCCTGTACCTGTGGGCCTGCCTGAGGGCCACAGGAGCCTTGGGGACACACTCCGGCTATCACTAAGGTGTCATAGGGACAGCAGGTACTGCTGCCGTCAGCCTGACTTTGCCAGGAGAGAGAAGAGGCTGCAGTGTTGCTCTCTTTGGGGTCATTGAACACCTGTTACCCTTTCTTTTAATTTCATAAGCGGATGATTATTGTTCAAGATAAATATAAGAATAGCATTTAGGGAGAGCATGGGACTTGAGTCCAGAGGACTTGGATCCAAATATTAATCCCTCATCTATATGTAGCACATATAAAAGGATCCCCTTAATGTCAAAGAAGGACTTGGCTCCTGAAGGTGAACCGAAGCCACCTCCAGGTGTACAGTGTACCACCCAGGAGTAACTGCACTGCCCAGATATGCCTTGACAGCCAATGCTACCTAGCAACTTGGAGTATAACCATTTGCACCTGAGACTTAACACCTGCAGCCTCGTCTGCCATGAAGCCTTGCCATTGGGACCACGGATAAGGAAGGTAACGCCGACTCTGGCCAGTTTAGCTGGTAGCCATAGGATGATAGGATGCTTTCTCACCTGCATCTTGGTAGAGATTCTGGTGGAGACCACATGCTGCATCCTCTTGGTGTGGTATAGTAAACTCTCACTGATTAAAGTCAGCCTGAGACTCAGATCAGACTCACCACTGACCTGGACCAGAGACCACAATGCAGCCAACTGCAGTTGGGGTAAATGGACTTCCCAACCTGCTCTCCAGATTGTACAAAGTCCTATGTTCTCTCCCATTCATTCATTCATTCATTCATTCTCCCCCCCCGCTCTAAACTATCATAAGTTGTGTGAAGTGTTGTATTCACATGTAATGTTAATGAATAAGGAAACCGGCTTGGCATGATTGCAATAAAAGTTCTGTAAATGACTGAGACCGTGTTTTGGTGGTTTCCAGGATCTACATCTGCTCAGAACGTCATCCTATTAACTGTGGGAATTTGGACAAATTCTTTTCACCTCCGTATCTCAATTTCCTATCTATAAACTGACGGTAACAGTGCCCACTTCACAAGTCTGTTATGTGAACCTGTTACAAATTAATCGATATAGATAAAAAAGAGCTTTCTGAGTAGCAAGGTGCTGGGCAAATATTAGTGATTTTAATCAGTACTTTCCTTTTTGCCATTTTTAATCTGTGACCTCTAAAGCATGTCTCAGGCTGATGGACCTTTAAGAGGATGATGGAAGTTTCTTGGCTCTCCAGTTATCCGTGAGCAGGAAACTTATTTTAACAGGTATGATTTTCCAGCAGTTATCTGAGCATAAAAGTTTCATGAAAAGGGGACAAATTCCAAATGTCCAGCCTTCTCCAATCAGAAGGAATGACTCACAGGTCATTAGCATCCCTCGGACACAGCGGCTTCTGTTTTATTGCTATTAAGTAGGATTTAGCCCTATTTTATTAAGGCAATTTTTACAGTCATGTGAGAGGTTAATGCATTTCGCACATAATCCATGCCTAGCTTACTAAATGCTGAACCCATTACAGATAAGCCACGTGGGGGAGGATTTCAAGACAGAGCGACACATTATGGGTGGTACGGAATGAGCGGCTCAAAGTATCCGAGGTTTTTCTTTTTCTTTCTTCAAAACTTAAAGTGTGTTCTCCAGCAGGAGAATAGCAGGGCCATCCTGGATGCTCATTGAGGGGCACATTGCTGCCGCAGGCACGCTCTGCCGGGGGCCTGTGGACCGAGGCCTAGGCTGTTAAATCAGAGCACTTAGAACCTTCCGGCCACCCCAGCCCCTTACCAGTAAGGTCTGCTTTTATTATTTTTCTACATCCCAGGACCTGAAGGATGGTATCTGCCAAGAACACTCCATTTAAGTAGTAATGGACTTCTTCCCAGTGGCCTCTTCTCCTTAAAGTCATAGGTGATTGGGGTTTTGAGTGGTGATAGTGACCACATAAATCTGAAGGATGGGGAGGGGCCGGGGAGGATGCTGGAAGACATCGTAAGCTTTTAGTTTTTTTTTTTTTTTTTTTTTAAGGGTTTGAAGAGCTGTGTGGAATAGTGCATACCTATAATCCCAGGACCTGGGAGGCTGAGACAGGAGGATCGGAGGTTAATGGCCTGCCTCAGCAACTTAGTGAGGTTACAACTTAGTGAGACCTTTGTTTCAAAATAAAAATAAATAAATAAAATAGGGCTGGGGTGTAGCTCTGAGGTATAATGTCCCTGGGTTCAATCTGAAATACTCCCCCACCCCCACACACGGTCACTGTGGCACATGCCTGTAATCCCAGTACTTGGGAGGCTGAGACAGAAGGATTGCAGGTTTGATTGAGGACAGCCTCAGCAAGTGGCGAGACTCTGAGAAACCTAGTGAGAACTTGTTTCCAAACAAAAATAATAATGAAAAAGAGGGTTGGGGATGTAGCTCAGAGGTAGAATGCCCTTGGGTTCATCTGTAGTACCAAAAAAAGCAGGGGAGTTTATTCTTTAGGATACAGGAAGTAGGGCAGGGTTTTGTTTTAAGTTAATTTTACTAAGCTATGTTACATAGAGTGAAGTGTACTCAATTTAAAGGATGATTGGATAATTTTAAATGCACTCACTTACATGAAAAGGCCACCATTAGGACATGGAATATCCTCATCACTCCCCAAAAGTCCCCGTGCCTTCTCTTCAGCGCCCACTCCCCACCCTGCCCCAAGCCAGGCACCCGCTGCTTTCACATCACTCTGCAGTCAGCTTAGCTTAGCCTTTGTGTGTGTGGTACTGGGGATTGAACCCGGGGCATTTTTCCTCTGACATACATCCCAGCCCTTTTTTTTTTCTTTTCTTTTCCTTTTTTTTTTCTTTCTTTTTTTGTGGTACTGGGGATGGAACGCAGGGGCATTCTATCTCCCAGCTACACCTCCAGCCCTATTTTGTATTCTTTATTTTGAAACAGGGTATCACTAAGCCGCAGAGGGCCTCACTCACTAAGTAGCCGAGGCTGTCCGCAAACCACGATCCTCCTGTCTCAGCCTCCCAAATGCTGGGATTACAAGCATGCGCCATCACGCCCGGCTCCTTTTATATTTGTTAAGTTGTTGAGGGTCTTGCTAAGTTGCTGAGTCTGTCCTCAAACTTGTAGTGAGGACTATGTTCTCAAATCTGATTTCTTCTCATTGTTCTACTGAAGCGATGGAGCTGGAGCAACAGAGAAACTCTGGAACTGCTGAAACCCACAATAAGTTCTTACCCACTTGTTCTTAGTAAAACACAAAAACAAAGCAAAAAACCAAAACAAAAGACAAAAAACAAAACCAGACCCAAAAAAAAAAAAAAAAAAAAAGAAAAGTGGAATGCGTCATAGATTCAGACAAGCAGTGACCGCCAGCTTTGGTTGGGGTAGCGGGGAGAGCAGTCCCCACTCTGCCCCAGTCCCTGGGAAACTCTAGAAAGAGAGAGCTTTATAGAGGTGAATTATAGCAAAACACCAGGAAAACAGGTCTTTCAGATGGGAAAAGTAAGTACATCTTCAACTGAAAATATCCCAGGGTTTTAGAATGTCAAAATTTAAGAGATTATCCTGCAAGTATCAGAACAACCAACAAGAGGGTCGGATTGTTGTTTGGTTCATCTTCAAATTGTGCTTTATATATTGTGGGAAATATTACAAAACACTGAGGAGAAAGAATTGTTATTCTTCATTTTTTCCTATAAAATAAATGATTCCAATAATAGATTTTGTCACTTACAATGTGCCAGCCACTGTTTAACGTGCATTTGTTAGCTGGGCGTGGTGACACAAACCTGTAATCCCAGTATTGGAGAGCCTGAGACAGGATCGCAGGTTTAAGGCCAGCCTCAGCAATTAGTAAGACCCTGCTTCAAAATAAAAAATAAGCGCCGGGCGTGGTGGCGCACGCTTGTAATCCCCGCGCTTGGGAGGCGGAGACAGGAGGATCACGCAGGTTCGAAGCCAGCCATGCTGGCGTAAGAGACCCTGTTTCCAAAAATAAAATAGGTCTAGGAGTGTAGCCCGGAAGTAGAAGGGCTTCCAGGAACCCCAGTGCCACCAATAAATAAATAAATAAATAAAAATAAAAATAAAAAGTAAAATAGAGCTAGGTATGGTGACACATGTCTGTATTCCCAGTACTTGGGAGGCTGAGGCAGGAGGATCTCAGGTTTGAGATCAGCCTCAACAATTTAGTGAGACTCTCATCAACGTAGCAAGACCTTGTTTCAGAACAAAAAAATTAAAAAGGCTGGAGGTATAAATCAGAGGTAGAATGTCCCTGGATTCAATCCCTAGTACCAAAATAAAATATAATAAAATATAATAAAATAAAAAAGTGCTGGGGGTGTGGCTCAGAGGTAGACTGCTTCTGACTTTAATCCCCAATATCACAAAAATAAATAAATGAAATGCATTATTGAGTGTGTGTGTGTGTGTGTGTGTGTGTGTGTGTGTGTGTTTGGTGGTACTGGGGTTCCTGGAAGCCCTTCTACTTCCGGGCTACACCCCCAGATCTATTTTATATTTTTATTTGGAAACAGGGTCTCTTAAGCCAGCACGGCTGGCTTCGAACCTGCGCGATTCTCCTGTTTCCGCCTCCCAAGCGCGGGGATTATATGCGTGTGCCACCACGCCCGGCTGTGTGTGTGTTTTACTGGGCATTGAACCCTGGGGCAGTGTACCTCGGAGCTACACTCCCAGCCTTATTTTATTTTTTATTTTGAAACGGTCTCGCCCAGTTGCTAAGGTTGGCTGTGAATCTGTGATCTTACAATCTCGGCCTCCCAAGTAGTGGGATTACAAGTATATGGCTCTCCCCACCTAGTAAATTTTTTATCTAAAACTCACAAACAGCCACAAAGTATAAATGGATGAGAAAACGGGGGCACAGCGAGCCTAAGTGACTCGCCTGAGGTCATGCAGCATGTAAGGGGCAGGAGAGACAGAGTGTAAACTCAGTTCATGCTCTCACCCATCATCCTCCACTGCCTCCTAGAACAAGGGGAGAAGCCTTAATCAGCCTCCTGGTGGAGGAACAGACTTTCATCAAAACGCCCACGTGTACACGTAGAACCACAGTTATGATTGCAGCCGTGTGTGCGGGGGGATCCTGTCTATGGGATCGCTGCGCCCATGAATGGCGTGTCCTCTCCTTTAATTAAATGCTTTCTTTTTACCAAGTACTGAGTGTCACTCAAAAGGAATGACTAGGGGGAAGGACCTGCGTGTTGATTATTTTGCTTTTTGGAACACTTAGAGCCTCAGGTTTGGAAGGGACCGAGCTTTTCAGAGCAGAGTTACCCTCACCATGGCCGGGTCCGCTCACGGACGTGCTTCCTCCTGCAGGACCCGGGTCTTCATCGGATGCCTTTGCCCAGACGGTCCCAGACTTCATCTCTGAGGTTGTCCTGGGAGGTTAATATGGAAGATGCTCAAGAAGTCTTGGCTTGTTTACATTAAGGTGGAAGGGACTGTGTGCACGTCTCCCGTGCTAAGCTGCAAATGTCTTTCCAAAGGGCAGATCATGCTTGTAATGGAAAAAGGAAGGACTTCCAGACACTGGAGCGCAGCTTTGCAGGGCCTGGGCGTGCGGTCCCGCCCCAATGGTAACTGTAGCGTCCCCCTGCACTCAGTGGGGCTCCTCAGACCCCGATTCACTTGTTCATCCGCCGACTTGCCCACATTCATTCATTCTTCCATTTATTTCCCTGCTCATTTATTGATCCAGCAGGCATTCGCCCGGGCCTCCTGCCCTTGTGCAGCCCAGGCGAGCAGGATCCATCCATGGGCAGTCCTGCAGGGGACGTGCTCAGAGTCTGGCTGCTGACTGTAACAGGGGCTGCAGTGGGGCTGCTCCCAGCATCCCACTGGAGAAACAGCACCAGGAGCCACGGGGAAGGTCTGCGGATGTGGCCCAGCTCCTTCAGCCCGCGGGCTGGCACAGATGGCAATTCATGGAGACCGTGGCTTTAAAGGTTATGAGCAGATAAAAACAGGTTGGATTTTTCCACCCAGCTGACATTCTATAATGATGCCCAGGCTCAGGATACACTTCCCTGTGTCACCGAAAACATGGCATGAGCCTCACATCAGTGTGCAGGGAACAAGGACTTGGGGATCCATATGAAACCATTTACACTAGAGTCAAATGTACCGCTTTTGTACCCTGGGCTGGGCACGACTGCGGAATAAGGGAGGGAGCTGGGACTAAGAGAATGTCCTGTGGGGGTCAGAACGCAGGCCAGAGGATGTGAGGGAAGCAGCCTACCTTTGAAAGTAGAGGAGGGCATGGTGCAAAGTCGGGGCCCTGCGGCACACTGGAAGATGGAGCATAAGGCACCAGAAGACGGTGGAGCTCGAACCAGGGGTTTTGCTGCGACCTGGCCCACGGGCTGCCAGGGCCCCGGGGGCCCTGGACACCACCGTGTGTCACACCTTAGGGCTCCTGCCTGGGGCCCTCCCACCAGCGGAGGGTCTCTCTTCCCTTTTCTCTCTTTCTGTCCTTTTCCCCGGTTTCATCCGAGTCTTTCTCCTTCCAGTGATTTGTCTTCCGTCCCACCTTTGTTTATTTTACATTATTGCTATGATGCTAAGCCGTGCTTTCTGAGTCCAGATGCCAGGCTCTGGAGACCCGGTCACTGTGGGGCAGCTCTGAGGGAGCCAGATAAGCACGCCATGGAGTTAGGGGGATGCTCAAGGTCAGTGGCAGAAGGAGGGAGCGCTGGTTCAGTGAGAAGCCTCAGAGGTGGCGGGATGCCGGAGTGAGGTCAGAGAGAGGGACAGCTGGGAACTGACGCTGGAGTTGGGCTGTGACCAATGGCTGGGAGTTCACAGGTGGACCGAGCAAAGGGTGTTCCAGGAAGAAGAAACGGCATGTGCCCAACACCCAGAGGCGGGAAGAGCCGAGGGCTCAGTGTTCCTGGATCTCGAGGGTGTGCATTGGTGGAGAGGAACTAGACATGCGGGGGCACCGATGGCCCACGAGGTGGACGGCCATTACCCATGCATTCTGCAGGAGCGCAGGCTCCTGGGTCTGGAGGGCACAGAGGAGGAGCTGGGGACTGGAGAGGGAGCTGGGCATGGGGTCACCAGGGCCCTGCCTGGCCCTGTCCTGTCCTGCCACATCTGGGGCAAGGCCTGGGCAGAGGCCCTTAATGAGTCACTGAAGGGCTTTCACCAGACCTAGGCCTCTGGAGCCGGGCTCAGTGCACTGGACTCCGGAGCCCATGGTCCTTCATGTGCTGGGGCTGGCTGGGCCCTTGCCTACAGTGCACCCACGAGGAGTTCTCCTTCTCAGGGGCCAGGAGGGACAGTCCCCCCGACAGTGTCCCTGTTCTGCGGCCGCCCGGCCACACAGCTATCTGTGCAAATCCCCGCTCAGCCTTGCAGCCCGGACCTGAGCCAGAGGCCTCTCGACTCCTGGCTGCTGCTCTTTGGGGACTTGGCACTGTTAGCGGTATTCCTCAAAGTCGTAATTACCACCACTTAGCCCGGGTCAGTGATCTGGAGCCGGGAGCGGGCCAGGGAGGGCTCTGCCTCCCGCTGCCAGCAGACCAACCACGGGCAGAGCTATCGTGGTTCATAATAATAACAATGATGATAATGGCTGTCATTTATTGGACACTTGCTGTGGGCCAGGGACTGGCTAGGTGTTTTACATGTGGAATCTGGTCTATTCCTGCTCCCCCCTCTGTCCCCCTCCTTCCTCGGGCTGGCTCCTGGCCTTCGATTTGCATGGAAGCTTCTGTCTTAGAGCAGGGAGGTGATCTGGGAGGAGGCCCAAGGGGGTTCTGTGCACTGTGTCCCCGCCGGCCCCCATGTGGCTTGGGTTTGAGCATTGGGTTCAGGGCGACATGGGTGGGACTAGACAGAACTCTTCTTTTCATGGGACACTTGATAGGACTCTGGGCAAAAATGAGCAGGGATTCAAGGAAGCGGGGGGGGGGGGCTTGGGGCCAAGCAGAACTGCTTTGAAAGAGGCCTCTGTCTCTACCTGTGCCTGGCCCGCAGTTAGTGGCTCTGAAAACATCCAGGGGCAGAGATAAAAGCCACCTTATGCCAGACAGTCCAAGTTGTATTTTCGGGAGTAGCTGTCTAGGAGTTTAAGGCTCAAGGTGTCATTAGGGATTGATGGCTGCAGAGGCCGGGGAGTACCTGTGGGTTTGGGGGAGGAGGAAGCGGAATGCCAGCCCAGTGAAGCCTTGACTACCCTCACTAGCAGCGCCGAAGTGACTTTGTTCATTGGAATATGCGTTTCTGGCAGAAATGGCCAGGCCCAGCTGGGCATGGTGACACACACTTGTAATCCCAGTACTTGGGAGGCTGAGATGCGCAGGTTCAAAGCCAGCCTCAGCTACTTAGTGAGGCTCTCAACAACTTAGTGAGATCCTGTTCCCAAATAAAATATAAAATATGTCTGGGAGTATAACCTAGAGGTAGAAGGGCCCTAGGTTTCATCCCCAGTATCACAAAACAAAACAAAAATAAAATAAATGGCCAGGCCCTCATCCCCCACCGTGCCAGCCGCAGGGTATAGGCAGCCCCGAAGGGTGACTAGGGGAGAAGTTTCTGAGGCAAACCTGAAGCTGCCAGTAGTCAGGGCAGCTCTGGTTGTCTTTCTTTCTTTCTTTCTTTCTTTCTTTCTTTTTTTTTTTTTTTTTTTTGGTGATACTGGGGTTCCTGGAAGCCCTTCTACCTCCAGGCTACACTCCCAGACATATATATATATATATATATATATATATTTTTTTTAAATTAATTAATTAATTAATTTATTTATTTATTTTGGTGGTACTGGGGTTCCTGGAAGCCCTTCTACCTCTGGGCTATACTCCTACACCTATTTTTACATTTTTTTAAATTTGGAAACAGGGTCTCCTAAGCCAGCGCGCGTGGCTGGCTTCGAACCTGCGCGATCCTCCTGTCTCTGCCTCCCAAGCGCGGGGATTACAAGCGTGCGCCACCACGCCCGGCTCTATTTTATATTTTTGAAACAGGGTCTTTTACACCAGCATGGCTGGCTTCGAACCTGCGTGATCCTCCTGTCTCCGCCTCCCAAGCGCGGGGATTACAAGCGTGTGCCACCATGCCCGGCTCTGGTTGCATTTCTGATACCAAATGATAGGTACTATCTGGTTTTGTGCAGGGGGTTCTCTAGAAAACTCTCTGGGATACTCTGGGGAGAATCACGTCCATTAGTCAAGCCAGTAAGGCCCAGAGCCATCATGATTTAGTCGTTAGACGTCAGGGGGACCTTATTTGCTGGTTAAAGGTGGGTGAGGTTACACAAGCCGGGCCTCCTAATTCCACACTACGATCCCACTCACAGTTGAGGGGATTTAGATACAGGGGCTTCAGAGGGGCTTCAGAGCACTCAGGTGCTCACGGTCACTGGAGCCAGAACTGGAACTCAGTCTGAGTGACTCTGAAGCTCACACGCATCCCCGTGTTCTGCAGTCTCTCCTCATGGCTGCAGGGAGCTGCCCCCCAACCCCCACAGAGCGCTCCTGGTTGGAGCCTCATTGGGATTTGCTCAGTTACCAAAAAAAATGGAGAGCAGGACTGTTTAGTTCCCTCGAGCAGCTGTTACAAAGTGCCAGAAACAAAGCTCCCTTAAGGCTCTCGGGGAGCCTGGTCTATGACTGTCCTGGCTTCTGGTGCTGCCGGCGGTCCCGGGCTTGCAGCTGCGCACCTCTGAGCTGCCCATAGCGTGGCAGGAGCCCTCTGCTGTCTCGGACACCAGTCATGCTGCATTAAGGCCCATCCTCCTCCAGGATTTGCAAATATGGTCACATTGTGAATTGTGAATTGCTGGATTTCAGTATCTTTTGGAGGGACACAATTCAACCCTGACCAAGAGCCTCTGGGAACCTGGGTCCTTCTACCCTCCCCAAACCCATCAGTGCTTCTCCCATTGTCCTCACCAAGTGGGAAAGGAAGGCACAGCTGAAGGTGGGGGGTGGGCTGCAGCACAGAGGGCTTGTTGGACCCCTTCTTGCTGGACAACACAAAGGCATCTGGGGCATAAACCTTTATAACAGGCTTGCACCAGAGAAGCAAGTGAAACCTCGAGGCCCTTCACAGCAGCACCGAGGCTCACGCAGATGAGGAACACGTGTCACATACCATGACAGAGTTCTAGAGCTGGAAGAGTCTAGAGACGGAGCCTGACTGCAGAAGGTACAGTGCAGCAGTCTGCTAAGATGAAGGAGACAAGCAGACTTGGCGGTGGCCCCAGTGCCTCGGGAGAGGAGCTCGGTGGAAGGGAGGCAACAGCCAGTCATATTGGGGTGTGTTCCAGAGTCAGCTGGGAGCGGAGTACGGTGGTGCACGCCTGTAATCCTAGTACTTGGGAGAGGCGGAGACAGGAGGATCGCAAGTTTGCAGCCAGCCTCGGCAACTTTGCAAGCCTCTCGGCAATTTAGTGAGACTATTAAAAAAAAAAAGAGAGAACTGGGGGTGTAGCTCAGAGGTAAAATGACCTTAGGTTCAATCCTCAGTACCATCACGACCAAAAAACAAAATAAGTTGGGGTGAAGGAGTGAAGGAAGCAAGCTAGACGGTTCTTTGGAGGTGTCTTGCTATGACTAAACAGATTTAGACGGGGGGGCTGACAGTCAGGATGGGGTTTGTGGGTATAGCAGGGTATTTTTATTTTGGTGGTACTGGGGTTCCTGGAAGCCCTTCTACATCTGGGCTACACTCCCAGAGCTATATATATATATATATATATATATATATATATATATATATATATATTTATTTATTTATTTGGAAACAGGGTCTCTTAAGCCATTACGGCTGGCTTCGAACCTGCGCGATCCTCCTGTCTCTGCCTCCCAAGTGCGGGGATTACAAGCATGCACCACCACGCCCAGCTATAGCAGGGTATTTTTAAATGGGGAGACTTGAGTGTGTTTATGTGCCAGAGGGTTGTACTGGGCATGCAGGAGGCTGAGGTGCCAGCAGAGGACGCAGGGTGGATGGAGGTTGCCAGGTTTGTCTCCCTCTGGATTCTCTCGCCCACACCATCTGGCCTAAGCCAGAGTCATTCTCTTCCCTCCCTGATTCAGCCATGGCCCATCTCCTGGGTGGGGACACATAGAGGGGCTGGGCTACGGGGCCCTGCCAGCCCTTTAGGTCCCAGGCGAGGACTGCATCCTAAATAAACTGCCACCTCCCCTTTTCAGGCGGTCTGACACTCATCATGGAATTTCTGTGGTTTGATCTTGAACCTCCTCTGATCCCGAGGATTCTGCAGCCCTCAATCAATGTTTGCTGAACAGTGAATGAATGGATGGATCCCAAGGACAGGGTTACCGTGGAGCTCCCGAGCATTTATCTTGAATCTTGGAAATGCAAGAAAAATTGGCCCATCTGTTTCTGTATTATATCAGGATAGCAAAAAGTCACAGAACTTAACCGTAGCCAACTCAATCATGTGTGACAACCCGGCAGCAATGCGGGACATGTTTATGTCAATGTGTGTGTGTGTGTGTGTGTGTGTGTGTGTGTGTGTGCAAAGGTTGGATGTGATTGCATATAAAATCAAACGTGTGCAAGGGGGTGCAGGTCTGAGCATGTGTGTTAATGACTATGCGTGCCCCTGTTTCTATAATTACCTATGTGTGCATGTTTAAGCAAGCAGATGTTTTCAGGAGTGTGTGTGAGTGTGTGAGTGTGAGTCCGTGTGAATATGCACTGCCATAAAGCTTGGAGGAGCAGGTGTGTTGCACAGGGCCATCTGGCTATGTCCATACACTAAGAACCCCTTGAAAAATCCTTTTCTACCCAGCCCTGTGTGTCCGAATGAATCTAAGAACTATTACCCTCACACATTCAGACTAGTCCAGGCTGAGCCAGTGCAAACTGGTCAAACCCCCAGAATTACTGAATATTTAAAAAGATAGGCAATATTTATTACACAGAGGAGCTAGAGATAAAGGCAGACTCCTCCCGTCTAAAACAGGCTTTGCCTCATTCACAGCGCCTTCCAAGAGAACCTCGGTGGTGCATAGATGTCCTCTGACTGCACCATCTTGTGCAGGACGCAATACGGTCAGCTTGTTGAGCACTTAAAACGTGGCTAATGTGATGAAGGAACTGATTTTCAAATTTTATTTAATTTTCATTAATTATAATTTAAATGTACTTAGCCACATGGGGCTCATAACTCCAGTGTCCAACAGCATAGACCTAGAGAGGGTCCTCCCTCTCTTTCTCTCTCTTTTGCATTCCCCAAACCCAGCCTGGTGCCTGACTCTGGGAGGCCAGGGAGGAAGCGGCGGCGGACCAGAGGCATGAGGCCAGGCCGGGCTCCGGGGATTTGTACCAATGAACAGAATGATGGAGATTGATATTGCAGATGAAAAATAAATATTGTTTGTGGATAAATGGGTGGTTTGGAAATAGTGGCTAAACATTTATCCTATAAAGAGATATAGTATGTTCTACGGAGTTTATTAAGATCTCTCTCTCTCTCTCTCTTTCTCTCTCTCTCTCCTTTCATGAGCAAATCTCAAACTCAAATTTGCACGAGGTATTCATTTCTCTCTCTCTACATAGATCACCCCTGTGAGCCATCTGGAGACGGAGGTGATAGCACCTATGACAGGACTGCAGGGACAATCAAATGAGTTAATGTTCCTAACGTACTTTGGAGAGTCCCTAAACTTGTAGTTTAGGGGTTAGTCATTAATTTTAACATTATTTTTAATCATTATATCATCTTGTTAGAATCTGATGATTGGCCAGGTAGTTGAGATAAAATTATTTTTAAAAGCCATTTTGTAGCCGGGCGTGGTGGCACATGCTTGTAATCCTGCTTTGGAGGCTGAGACAGGAGGATCGCACAGGTTCGAAGCCAGCCTCAGCTACTTAGTGAAGCTCTCAGCAACTTAGTGAGACACTTCCAAATAAAGTGTAAAATAGGTTTGGGAGTATAGCCCGGAGGTAGAAAACCCACTGGGTTCCACCCCAAGTACCACAAAAAAAAAAAAAATTTTTTTTGGTAACTCATTTCTTTCTTTCTTTCTTTCTATCTTTCTTGTTTCATCATGAAGTCAATACTTATGGTACTTTATAAATACCTTAAACCACTATGGTTATGAGAAAGTCTATAAACTGACAAGTTTTGTATTTTTTAGAACCATGGACTTTTTTGTTTGATGGAAGCTCAGAATGTGAAATAGACATAAATGGAACTCTGATGTGATGGGAAAACAGAGCTTAATGCCCCTCTCTGCCCAAGCTGCCCTTCCAGGGGTTCTCCTGGGGTTCCAGGAGAATCCTTTAAAAACCAAGAAAATTCAGCTTGAGGGAATGTCATTCACACCCCAATCCCTCTTCTCATGGGGGTCAGGTGACATGTGCAGTTTTATTACTTAGCTACTGAAAATGTCCTAATTGAGGATACTGGTTGGCTACATTTTTTAGTTTTTTTTTTTCCTCCCTTCCAATCTGGAGTCTTCATCCCTTGTCTTTGGTCAGTTTGCACCAAAAATCCTCCCTAATTTCTTCAAATAAGTTGGCTCTTAACCTCTGATATCTCAATTCCAGCAGGGGAATTTACAGACACTCACTAGTGATGCAGCTGTCTTTAGGGTCCAATGGTTTGGGTCCCTCCTGCTCCCTTCCTCAGTAATCCTGAGTTTTTAAATTTCCCATTGCTGAGTTCTTTATTTCCTCTCTACAGCCCACTGTAAGGCCAGGCACATGGCAGGTACTCAATAAATATTTGCGAAATGAGTGTTTTTCTAGGAAAGAGCAAGAGATTTGGAGTCAAAGTTTTGTGGTTAAGTTTTAGTTCAATTACATGACTTTGGGAAGTCCGCTTAAGCTCTCCGAGCCTCAGTTTCCTTTTCTGTAGAGTAGGGATGCGTGTCTTGCCTCACCGATAGGAGGCAAGTGATGAAGTCTTTTGTAACTGTAAAGGGACATGCATGAAAGAATTATTTTATGCAGAAGGAGTACCTTTGGCCCACTGAGTCTTTGGGCTCCCTTCTGGGGCTGAAGAACAGGGATGGATTCATTTGCAGAAAATGTTTGCTAATTATTGTCTGGTTTGAATAATTATCCAGGGACCCTGGAAACAGCCCTTCTCACGGATCAAACTGTCACATCTTTAGCCGACCTTTAAGTAATCTGAGTGGGGGTAATTACAAAGGGCTGGCTTTCTCTAAATATAGCTATTCCCCAGCTAAAGGTCAACTCAAAGGAGCACAGTTTGATAATTGTAAGAGATTTGATAATGAATTGGGGCAAATGTTCCCAGGGTTGCAGTCAGTGGTCTTCTATTACAAAGACCAGGGTGCAGACACCCTGGTGAGGAGGACCCAGATTTCTGATCCCTGCTTGAGGAACCAAAGTTCTCACTTTATCAAAGTCCTGGCAATAAAGTGGTAAGTCGTGCTCCTGGTAAGGCACTGTGGTTTGGAGGTGGTTTTAGCATGTCCCCTCAAGGTTCATGTACTGGAAGGCTGGTCCTCAGGGTGGTAATGTTGGGAAGTGGTGGGACCTTTCATAAGTAGGCCTAGTGGGAGGTAATTAAATCACTGGGGTTATTGCTCTTAGAAGGGATTAATGCTGGTCCCATGGGGTGTGTTAGTTTCTGTGAGAACGGTTTGTTATCAAAAAAGCAGGCCACCCAGGTGCCTGGCCTTTTCTGCATGTGGCCATTTCCCTACCTACTTCTCCACCATATTGTGACATAGCCAACAGGACCCTCATTAGAGGTCAAACAGATGGGGCTGCCCAATCTCCAACTTGCAGTCTCCAAAGCTATGAAATGATAAAACCTTCTTTCTTTATAAAGTATTCAGCCTCTGGTATTTTGTTATAACAACAGAAAATGAACTGATAGCTGTGGTTAAAACAACAACGACAACAAAAACCTCTTATATCCTCTTCCTCTCTCTCTCTTCCTCTCTCTCTCTCTCTCTCTCTCTCTCTCTCTCTCTCTCTCTCTCTCCTTCTATCTGGGTTCCCCAAGTCCTGGGGATTTTGGTGCTCTGTTCTGTCTTCTATTTATTTCCTAGCTGCATAAATCATCTCCACAGTGGGGATTTTTATTCCTCTGTGACCGAGATCACTAAAATAAAATGCCCAGATAAAAGGTCAGGGAAGACTTTGATGTGAATCTTGGTCCAGCCAGGATTCTTCATAGGAAACTTTGGGCAGGTCTTTTTGTGCAGTGAGCTCAATTTACTTACATATGAAGAAACTGTGAGGCTTATGAATTACTTCCACATCTGCCGCTGGTCATAGGAAATATATGGAAAAATACTTTGCAAGCCTGAAAGCGTTCTTTAGATGCTAGAAGAGGTTTAATCAAATTCTTCCTGTTCCATTTCCCTAGTTTGACCTTAGGCTTTGCTGGAGTTAGCCTTACACTTCTCTTACAAGTGGCTTCTCACACTTTCTCCCCTAATAGTGCTTAAATTAAAAAAAATTCTGAGGAAAGTGAATTGAAATAAGAGAATAGGAAAATTAAGTTGAAGAAGCCTTGCATAATAAGAAACTTGGTGGCTATGTTGTGCATCAAAGATCTCATCTTTTTTTTTTTTTTTTTCAGGTCTGGGGATGGAACCCAGGGGCATTCGACCTCTGAGCTACACCCCCTGCCCTATTTTTTATTCTTTATTTTGAAACAGGGTCTCACTGAGTTGCGGAGGGCCTCACTAAGTAGCTGAGGCTGTCCACAAACCGCGATCCTCTGGTCTCAGCCTCCGGAATGCTGGGATTACAAGCTGGGATTACAAGCGTGCGCCACCATGCCCGGCTAAAAAGGTCACATGTCCCTCTTTCTTTCATTAGACCGGTGCTCCACTCCCACTTTCTTCTATTCCCATCCCCAAATCCCTCTTCAGCCTCTCTCTTTTGACTAAAAAAAAGTTTCTCCTATGCCTGGAGTTTCCAAACCTATCACTTAAAGCACCCAGAAAAATGCTTTCTTCTGTTGATGGAGCAGTGACAATGTTTAATAGAGCTGGGCTGCAATACTGCACTTGCCAGCAGGTGTCACCATTGAGCATACAATACGCTCATTCACTCAACCGCTAAATATTGGGACTGTTGTGTGACAGGCAGTCTATTAGGCACAGGAACAACAGTGAACAGAATAGACAACATCTGTGCCCTCATGAAAAAGAGCAATGACTAAATAAACACTAGATCCACGGTATAATGTTAAACAATGGTTAACACAACGGAGAAAGGGCAGACTGGGGATAGAGAAGGAATGGGGTGGGAGGGCTGGAGTAGGAGTGCTGCTCCCCAAGACACTCGTCGAGGCTAAGAGGTCCCTCTCCTGAGGGCCCAGGTTCTTGAAGCACAAAAGCCAGAGGAAGATTTGCAGGCTGTCTCTGTTTTGTGTCATTTTGTTCCTGGCTGCATTCCCCTGAGGCAATGAGTGGAGTGGGTAAGCCAGGTAAACCCAGGGGAGAAAACCACAGGCTAGAGAGACTCACATCTCAAAGTATCCTCTCAGCTGCACCTGGTAAATGAACCCCAGCCGTGACATCGCTTCTCTAAGTGCAACCTGGTGTGTGTCGAATGCGCTTAAAAGGAGGGTCACCTGCCATATGTGTTCCTGTCCACGTGCATGTTCAAATCCATGCCTGCTTCCCCCGGGGTAAGTGAGATTTCCTCCAGTTAAAGCGCAGAAGAAAGCCAGGTGTGGTGGTGTAGGCCTGTGGTCCCGGTACTTGGGAGGCTGACACAGGAAGATCTCAGGTTTGAGGATAGCCTCAGCAACTTAGTGAGACTCTGTTTCAAACTGAAAAATAAAATAGAGGGGTGTAGCTCAGAGGTAGACTGCCCCTGAGTTCAATCCCCGGCATCAATCAATCAATCAATGGGTGGAAAGAAAACAAAGTGCTGTGGATAGTTTTATTTTCTCCCTAAATGGATGCTGATGCTGCCAGGCAAGAGTCAACAAAAAGCATTTCATTAGTTTTTGGGGTGACTTGGAAATTCGTCTAAGACTGTGGAGAAGCGGGCGTGTGGCGGTGTGTAGAGGGTCGTCCCCACCACACCCCACAGCCAGGAGAACTGGGGCGCTGCGGGCAAAGTGCCAAGAAGTGCCAAGAGCCTCTTTGCAAATAAGCTTCCCTCCCACCCCGAGGTTGCCAGCAAACTTCTCACAGACATGGGCAATCTTTCCCAAGCCCTTGAAATGGAAAACAAAGGGAGTGAGTGACAGGGCACCGGACGTGGAGGATAGGCTGCTGGGCAGGCTGGACCAATTAGTTGCCTTCTGCCCTCCGCTCTCGGTGGTTGTGTGCAGGAGTGTGGAGGGGAGCTGAGGGGCACCGGTGGGGCTTGGCACGCCTGACACCCAATTAGGGCTCATTCACCAGCTGACCGGCCAGCCTGCTCCCTTCCAGCTGCTAGGCGGTCCTTTGGTGGGCAGCTCTAAGACCAGAGGGGGATAATTGGATGCAGAAACCCAGCCGCTTCTCCATCCATCCGCCCAGCCAGGCACCCTGTGGGCCGCTGCTTCCTTGGCCAAGCTCCTGTTGCTGGTTCTGCTACGCACTCATCCTTCCTGGTAAGATACCATTCCTCTCAGGTAGAAGTGGACAAGCTGAGCCAGGCATGGTGGTGTACCCTGTAATTCTGGTACTTGTGGGGAGCGCTGAGACAGGAGATTCGCAGGTTTGAGCCCAGCCTTAGCAACTTAGTGAGACCCTGTTTCCAAGTTTAAAAAAAAAAAAATCAAAAGGGCTGGGAATGTAGCTCAGAGGTAGAATGTCCCTGGGTTCAATCCCTGGCACCAGGTACACAGAAAAAGAACAATCTCTGGTCCAGCAGCTTCTGCCAGGATGCTTGAAGAGCCCACATCAGGGCAGGCAAGGTTGTTGGGTTGCCGGGTTCTCTGGGGTGCTGGAAACGCACTGAGAGGGGAGACGGAGGTCTTGTCTGTGTCTCTCTGTGGCACCTTTCCTTTCTTGGGCCTCAGTTTCTCCATGTGTGCACAAGGAATCTGATAAAGATGCCTCCGAGCCAAGATGCTGGGGCATCCTGGCGGATCCCTGCCTCCAAGAAGCCTGGGCTCTCCAAGACACGTCAAGGTCCTGGGGGCCAGCCCTGCCCCGCTGTTCTACTTTGGATGTTTCATGGGGCTTCCTCCCTGCGGGGCTGTGTCAGTGACTCCAGGGAGGGCACAGGGCCATGGTGGGCTCACAAGTGTGCTTTCTGGAATAAACCATGTTCCCATGTTTCCTTCCTAAGGTTATGTGTGCATATTAAATAGCTCAGGCTTACCAGGTTACGCTGCTGTGGATATTGGGCACAGGTTGTCCAGCGAGGAATCAAGTAATATTGTCATGTTGCTCCCCGTGTCAGAATTACACATCACACCCTTCATCCTGTGACTCTGGTTCCCACACCCCCAGGGGTGGCGTCTGTTTCTCTGTCACATTAATGATGAACTGGCAACTTGCTTTGGCGAGTGGCCTGTGGGTGGGAGCGACTGTGTGTCTGCTTCGAGTTGAGAGTCTGGGATGCACAGCTTTCTCCCCATTCTTCTTGGCGCCCCTGATCGGCTGTGGCCTGCACATCTGCTGAAAGCCACTGGGCCTTCAGCCTGGGCCCTAGAATGAGACATGTGGGGGAGACCAGAACCCAGCCTGAACTCGCTCTTGATCAGCCAAGCCTAGGTAGACCAGTGGACCTGTGTATCTGAAAGTAAATGTGTATTTTGATAAGACACTGAGATTTTGAGTTGTTTGTTCTGAGGCAAAAACTCACACACACACACACACACACACACACACACACACACACACACACACACACACCTTTCCAGGAAAGGGATGCTGGTGAGTTCCTTGTGGGCTAAACAAAACAAAACAAAACATAGCACTCTTACAGCCGGGGCTGTTCATAGGGTGGAAGCCCCATCGTATGGCCTGCCAGTCATTGGCCGCATCTGGGTCTCCATCTAGCACTCCTGGGTGAACCCACAGTCCAGAGGGACCACAGAAAACCTGGATGGGACTGGTGAGAAGCATCTAACTGTATTTTCAGAACATCCCCCAGGTGCGGCCTTGGGAGGAGTGGACATTGCTGTCCCCTGGGGAATACCCTATGAACACACCTGGCAGGAGGAGGAAACGGCAGGGATATAAGTCCCCCAGAGAGCCAAGGGCATCCGGACGGTCCTGGGATGGTTAAGATCCACGTTGATTTGGAAGCCTGGACAGTCATTCTGCACGCTGCTGAGATTCAGGAAAGACTCCGAAGCAGAGAAAGTGATTCCTAATCAGTTTAACCGAGCGACAGATGACTCTTCCCCAGGAGTCTGCAGCACTGAGAGAATTGCTGTAATTGCAGGCACTTGGCAGAGAAATCAGGTGCCTGCCTCCAGTCCCTTAGGCGGCCTTCCCCGGGGACCCCCGGTTCAGAGACTCTCCCTCGAAGACTCGGCTCCCAAGCTGAGCTCAGCCGACCCCAGTGCGGATGTTGACCGCAGCCTGTTTACATATGGCTTGAGTTTTGGTTTCGGGGCTTTCTAATTGCAGTCTGATTTGTCATTTAAAATACTACGCACAGGAATTAGGATGCACATGGAATTTTGATTCCAGCTGTTCGTTGTACTTGGGAGGCGGGTCCCCTCCCAGGGAATGCACCAGGCAAGGGAACCTCTGCCGCTTTCCAGGACTTTTAGCATCTCAGGGAGTCATGGAAACTGGGTCTGGCTGTCAGCAGCCTGAGTCTGATCCTGGCCCTGCTGCCAAGGTCTGTGGGACTTTGAGCAAGTGTGGTCATTGGGTCAAGTGTCAATTTCATTCTCTATGAAATGGGGGTAGCACACATCAGCCTCAGAGAGCTGTTGTGGGGACCCAGTGAGAGAATGCGGAGAAGTACTTAGCACCATGCCTGGTATTTGAGACACAGCACCTGCTGTTAATATTATTTATAAAGTACCAAGTGCTTAGCATTTAGTAGGTATCCCATCAGTGATTGCTATAATAATAATAATTTTTTTTGTGGTACCGGGATTGAATTCATAGGCAATCTGCCTCTGAGTTATACCCCCAGTCCTATTTTTTGTTGTTTTGAAAGAGGGGCTCACCAAGTCACAGAGGACCATTGCTAAATTACTGGGGTTGGTGACTGTGATCCTCCTGTTTCAGCCTCCTAAGTACTGAGATTATAGGTGTGCACCCATGCCTGGCTCACTATTATAATTATCAAAACACAGATCTGACTGAGCACATCCCATATATTTTTTTTTTTTATTGGTGGTACTGGGGGTGGAACCCAGAGGCTTTCTACCTCCGGGCTATACTCCCAGACCTTTTTGTATATTTTATTTGGAAACAGGGTCTCACTAAGTTGCTGAAAACCTCACTAAGTAGCTGAGGCTGGCTTCGAACCTGTGCGATCCTCCTGTCTCAGCCTCCCAAGCGCGGGGATTACAAGCGTGCGCCACCACGCCCGGCTCACATCCCATATTTGCAATCCCTGATAATCCTTATGCCTTCAGAACTGGTTTTCAAACTGTGCGACTCAGTGTCCTAGAACTTCTCAGGCCAAGCAGTTATCTGTTTGGTGTTTAGGGGAATGAGGTTATGAGAGGTATATATTGTTGAAGGTCACACAAATAGAAACTTATCGAGCAGGAGTCCAACCCAGGTCCCTCTGGGTTTCTTCCCAGTGTACCTCAGGCCCAGGGATGCTGAACATCTCTCTTTCTAGAACTCCTCTGACACTTTCATATTTACGCTGCTTTGCACAAGCTTCCTCCACCTGAAAACCTCTTCTGATTTCTCTGCTTGCCCAGAGTCCATCCTGGTCTGGAAACCTTCCTGAGTCCCTCAGCAGCTATTGCTCGAGGGAATATTAATCCACATATTCATGAGGAATATCCATTTGGGAAAAAATCATTTTGTTTACTGCCCTAAAACCTTTTGTTGACACATGCCTTAAGGAAGAACCAGCATTTCAAATGCAAATTGGGAAACAGTAGCTCAGAAGTTGCCTTGATGGTTCCTCTTTGCAGGAATGCACTGTGTCTGGACATTTCACAGGGTGGTGTGATGTGAGGGAACCTGAGCACTGAGGGCCCCAGGCTGAGAAGTGATTCAGAACAGTTGGACCTGAGCCAGGTGTAATCCCAGTACTTGGGAGGCTGAGACGGGAGGATCGAGGATCGCAGGTTCAGGGCCAGCCTCAGCAACTTAGCAAGGCCTTGTTACAAAAATAAAATAGGGCCAGAGTAGCTCAGAGGTTAAAAAGCCCTTGGGATCAGCTCCCAATACAAATAAATAAGTAAATATAAAGAAGTGGGCCCTGAATAAGAAATCTAGGAATACCATGACCAATTTATTGCACTTATATATTGTATGTCCTATAATATATAATATTCCATGATCTATAAAATGGATTTAGTATTAAAGAGCACTTTAATGAGTATAATATAAAACGTCTAAGTGATGAGAAAGCATTGGGTAACAGCAGTTTTTCCTTTCTGAGTGGTATATAAAACAATGATTCCCCTTCCAATCAATGATGTGTTAGATTTGATGAAAGAAGGGTAGCTAAGCTCTATCCAGCCAGCAGTCGGTAAGCCTAGACACACTGATTCAAGTTTAAAAGAACCCAGGCACTCAGGAGGGCGTGGAGCGCTCCCTGGAGACGGCCCCTGTGGTCATGGGTCTGTGCAGACGGCCATCCTTTGGGAAGGTCCTGTTCTTAGTATGAGGATGGCACCGAGGGAACAGCCCTGGGCATTCTAGGAGAGGCAGTTCTTTGTTATGTGAGAATGGTTCGTGTTTTACAGGATGTTAGCATCCTGTCTTCCACCAAGTTCTGTGGTGCCCTCTAGTCATAATGACAATGGACAAAATCCCCAGAGTCCTGTACCTTCCAAATGCCCCCTTGCAGGCAGCACCACTCCTGCAGAGACCACTGGGCTACTGGATGCGCATGGATTGACGCAGCCCTGCCCCCTGTTGGTGAATGCGTGGTCCTCTTCCCTCTCCATAGCCTGAGATCCTCATCTTCCAAGAAGTCGCTGCATCTCTGGGATGATTCAAGTCTGAGGTGTGTGTGCAGCTTGGTCGGAGGGGTTGGGGGCACAGCCCCAGGCATTTCTGCCTCCCTTGCCCAGCCCTGGCCAGCTCTCCTCTGGCCTGAGTCCTCTTTCCAGGAGCGTTTTCTCTGCCTTCCTCAAAGCAGCCTCTGAGAGAGAGAGGCACGTCGCCTCCTTTTCATTTACATGGGGATTACTGGAGACCAGAAAAGTGCTTTAAAATGATATAATGTCTCTGCACCTCATCAAACCCTTCCCCTTCCACCAATTTCTGCCTGATTTACAGTTAATATTGCACACTCCCATCACCCTGCCGGAGAAGCGGTGATTATTTCTCCATTGCCATAAAGAATGTAAAGGAGATGGGAAAAATCAGGTGAATTCAGAGAAAGTTTAGTATAAAAAAAAGTGCTGGGGGAGGGGGTATCAGGGAAGGCGGTATAATAATGGGAGCCAAAGTATTCCTGGAACCAATTTCAGAGTCAAGTGATTCCTCCAGGTCTTGCAATGAGCTTGCAGCTTGGTCTGTTGCCGTGCCTAAGTTGCTGGGCTGGGGGTGGGGTGGGCAGCCTGGACCAGGAGCCTTGCCTGGGCACTCAGCACCCACTGGCCTGGATAAAAGGTCCCTGTGGCTGGGCGTGGTGGTGCACACCTGTAATTCTAGTATTTGGGAGGATGAGACAGGAGGATCAAAGATTTGAGACCAGCCTCAGCAACTTAGTGAGACCCTGTTTCAAAATAAAAAAATACAAGCTGGGTGTGGTGGCACATGCTTGTAATCCCAGCATTCGAGAAGCTGAGACAGGAAGATCGCAGTTGCCTCAGCTACTACTTAGTGAGGCCCTTTGCAACTCAGTGAGACCCTGTTTCAAATAAAGGATAAATAATAGGGCTGGGGTGTAGCTCAGAGGAATGCCCCTGGGTCCCATCCCCAGTACCACAAAAAAATACAAAGGGTTGGGGTGTCACTCAGAGGTAGAATGTCCCTAGACTCAATCCCCAGTAGAAAGAAAGAAAGAAACAAACAAACCCTAGATGAGCTAGACCACCCTGAGAGAGGGTGAGCATCTGCCTGTCCTCCCTGCACCCCCACAAGCAGTCCTGTGAGCACTCAGTTTCAGAGCCTCCAAGTTGCAGGCGGTGGCTCTGAGTTTAGGGTTCTCGGATAGGGATTTGTCTATTCTGCTTGATTTAATTGACTTCTAACTCCTTAAACCCTGGCTCTGACCAGTACTGGCTGTGAGACCTTGGGGTGTCAACATACATCTCTGTACCACAGTCTTCTCAGCTACAAAACCAGATGAATTGGCACAGGGTAAGTGCAAATAAAACACTGTTGTGATTTTTTTTTATCCACCGTCTATCAGTCACAGGTGAGCACAGCACCATCATCACCACCCTCCAGCAGGTGAGCGAGTGTGCAGATGGCTATGTCATTTCCACTTGGTCACTGGTGGACTTTTGTTGGCTTTATGATTAAGGTGCTAAATGTCATTTGTGATTCTTTTGAGGAGAGAGATGGCCTAACTCTCCCACATAATCCAAAAGCAATGATAGAGCCCACCGGATTTAGTTACAGTTACATTTGCCCAGTGTAACAGCTATCTATTGCCGCATAACAAACTACCCCCCAAAGTTAATGGCTTAATACATGACCATTTTGTTATTTGCTTGGGATTTTGCAACTGGAACAGGGCTTGGAGTTGGGATCTTGTCTCTGCTCTGTATGGTGTCAGTTGAGGGCTGTGGCACAGCTTGATTTTGGTCATAGTTTAGGGGCTTTAGTTCTCACTCTTGGTTGAGTTTTTTGGTCTCTACATAGTCTCTCCAGGGAGTTCCCTTGGATGTCTTCACAACAGCAAGATGGCCTCAGTAAATCAGACTTCTTACACAGTGGCTGGCTTCCCCCAGAGCACAGAAAAATGGAGGCTTCCTGGACTTCTAAAGGCTCATCTGCCACATTCTACTGGTTACAGCGGGTCACAGAGGCAGCCCAGGGTCAAGAGGAGGGACGTGTCCAGGGCATGAAAACAAGGTAGCTCATTGTGGACCACTAAAGTAACTGCACCTGGGTCTTGAGTAGAACTATTTTTTTCTTCTTCTATAACAGTTTAGCTTTGAAGTTTTACTTTTATTCTTAGCATTTATTGCACATGGATCTCTATTGCAGGTAACTTCAAGTCATTTCCTTCCTTCCTTCCTTCTTTCCTTCCTTCCTTCCTTCTTTCCTTCCTCCTCCCTCTCTTCCCCTTCTCGCTCCCTCATTCCTCCTCTTCTTCCTTTTGAATTAGGCAAGAGAACAATAGGGAGTTGGCCGTTCCCAGTCATCCCTTTCTGTGTCTCTTTCTGCTTCTGCCCCTGTTTTGATCATTTATCTCTGTCTCTGGAAGTATCTTCTTTCTTGGTCCCCTTTCTTCTCTCATCTTTTTCTTTCTAAGACTCTCTCTGTCTCTCTTCCTCCCTGTGTATCTATTTCTCCATCTCTTTTCTTTGTCGATCTCTCTTTCTTCCTGCCTCTCTGTATAAATTTTGGGTTTTTTTTTCCATCTCTCAATCTCCCACCATCCCATTTTATCCAGAAATATAATCCCCAGGTTGTTGTAAAACATATCCTTCTTACTGGTATTGTCAAAGAACTTCATGTTCTGTTGTTGGCTGATAATCCAGAGATTTCCCAAGGAGGGCAGGCCCAGCCTCCGCATGTGAGCGTGTCAGATGCCAAGCAAGCATCTGGAGACTTCCTCCTTCTCAGCATCTGGGGCCTGTGGCCCTGTAGCCTTGCTGAGCCTGGAGGGCGCATGCTCAGGTCCACAGAGGGCTGGAGAGGAGGTGAGTGGTGGGGACAGGCAGGCATATGATGATATGATGATGGAGTGGAGACAGGACTCTGCATCCCCATGTGAGGGGCTGTACAAGGGAAGGGGTGCCTAGTTAGGTTTTAAAGGGCCTGATCACTTGTGCAGGGCCGTCCTGGGGTAGAAGGGGATACTGGCCTGCAGCTGCTGAGGACAGCTCTTGGAATGGGATGGCAGGGTAGGACTAATGGAGGCCAGCCTCTCCCCTGCAGGGTGGTGGGCGTTGGCAGGAGGGAAGCCTTGTCTGGCTTGCTTCTGTCCCCTGGCACCTGACATCTGCTGGACACATAGTAGGTCAGGAAATGCTGGATGACCTCACTTCCCGCAGCTGTCTACTGGACCCAGTCGCTTTGAGAGGTGGTGAGTCGCCCACCTCCAGACTTGTGCAGGTGAGGCTGAACAACCACTGACATGGATTTAACCAGATGTCTTTTCAAAGGACATCACAACCCCAGGCTTCGTACTTGTAGATACTTAGAGGTCAGGTGTGGAGTTAAAACCGAAGGTCCATCGCCACAGGGCATGCTGGCCATGCCTCCTAGCCCTGACCAGGTCCTCCCCCTCCCCCAGCTCTCCATTCTGCAGCGCCTGCCTGGTTTTCCTGGTTTGCACCGTTGGCCCTGGAATCTGATTGGCAGAGGTGGGTTTGGGCTGGGCAGGGCCAGAGCTGAGGATGCAGGCAGCTGTCTGCTAGCAGTGTCATCCTCAGAGAAGTGCACCTCAGAGTGACCTTCACCTGTCCTTCAGCCCCAGATCACTTGCAGGCTGCACCAGGTTGCATAGGACACCTCTCCAAGGAGCTGCAGGCAGCTCCTAACACATGCCAAAGTGGAGCAGGAAATAATTCAAAGTTTAGGGAACAGATGTAGCAATTTCTCTACTTTAAATATGGCATTTCTGCTGGGCGTGGTGGCACACGCTTGTAATCCCTGCACTTGGGAAGAAGAGACAGGAGGATTGCGCAGGTTCGAAGCCAGCTGTGCTGGCTTAAGAGACCCTGTTTCAAAAAAAAAAAAAACCCATATAAAATAGGTCTGGGAGTGTAGCCCGGAGGTAGAAAGGCTTCCAGGAACCCTAGTATCACCAAGAAAAAAAAAGTGGCATTTCTGCAATTTCTGGAAAAACTTTGACCCTGCAAAGAGGTCTTTCTAATTCTGGGGTTCCCTCTGCTAGAGTTAGGCCAGGCAGATCCCAAGGGGATATGCATTTCTGGGCACACCTGACACAGTCATAGACACTAGTGTTTTAAGTAAGATGGTATACCTGCCCTTAAAAATCACATCATCCAGCTACACAGGCAAGTGCTCAAGGTCGCGTATACCTGTGCGCACCCACACACGTGCAAAAAACATATCTATAGGGCAGCCACACACTTGTGGGGAGGTAGAGATACACTAACAACCCATTGTTAGGCGTGGATACATCCATATGCATGGGCACTTATAAATATGCACACCAGTGCCTGTGTGCATGTCTGCATATATGAGAAGACACCTGAAGTCACACCTGGATGCTCATGTGTGCATAGGTGAACAAAAATCAGGTGTGTAAGTATTCAGCAAAAGCCTCATGTAGAGGCAGACCTGCACATACCTCCAACTGCACACATGCACACTGCCACCTCCACGGGCATACACCTACACACAGCGGGATACACAGATGTACACTGTGTTTATGCACTTTGTCTCCCTCCCTTCCTCTCTCTTTCTTCCTGAAATGAGTGATAGATGTGACATTGCCTAGTGAAGAAGTCTGAATCTTGGCTCTGCCAGTTTCGAGCTCTGTGTGACCTTGAGCAAGTTATTTTATGTCTTTCTTGGTTTATTCATCTACAAAATGAGATAATAGTAGTTTGGACCTCACAGGATTTTCACAAGGATAAGATCTATTAAGGTGTATAGAGCCCTCGCAGCATCCCCCAGCCCGCGGAGCCTCTCCTGGGGTTGCCTCTGTTGCTGCAGGAGTCAAGGAGTTAAGGAGCATGGAGTTTGTGGCACGGTTCATCTACTGGCCTTGTCCTTCAGGCCTGAGACTCTGGGCTCAAACTTCATTGCTCTGTGCCTTAGCTTACCCTCTTGTGAATGAGGGTGAGCAGCCTTGCTGGGGCTCAGGTGAGGTGCAGGACCTTGGGTGTTGTAAGGTGGAGGTGAAGTGTGGAGCGCCTCGAGATCCAAGAGACCCCTGGCAGGCTCGGGGAAGCTGTTGGAGGTGCCCTGTGTCTCCCAGCTTCTCCCTGACCACTTGGCCCCGGGGTTCCTGTGTGATATAGCTCCCTGTACGTGCTGATGGCTTCTGGGGAGATTGAGAGTGGCGTAGAAGGGGACAGGCTGCAGCTCCCTCTGCACCTGGACTCTGGGAATTGCTGCAGGAAGCGCAGCTGCTGGTTTTCCTGGACCACAGGCCCCTCCTTCTTGTCCCCAAAGAGGCAATTTAGGGGAGGGACCCTGGGATGGGAAGGAGAGACCTGTATCCAGTCAGCAAGAAAAGCCACTCTGCTTTGTGGTCCCAGCAAATGATGTCACTCCCCTGGGGATACATCCCATGGTGTTTCAGCATCCCTAGAGCAAACTCCCAGCCCCTTCTCGGGTCTCTTGGGTCTTCTGAGAATTGCTCCGTTCTTTCCTTCCCTTGTGTCCACTCCTCTCTTTTTCACTACACTCCAGCCATGTGGCTTCTTTCTGATTCTGGTTTCAGTTTTGTCCCTGTAGGTTTCTCTGCCTGGAAGCCTCTTCTTCCGGACTTGTGTGGCTGACTCCTCCCCATGCAAGACTCAATCCATCAGCCTCCGCCACAGGCCTGATGTATCTCCTCCCACCATACCCCACAAGTTATTTCCTTCAAAGTTATTACACTTACTCTCTACTCAAATGATCCTTTAAAAATACTTCTGTTCAGTCGGGCGTGGTGGCTCAAGCTTGTAATCCCAGCATTTGGGAGACTGAGACCGGAGGATTGCAGTTCGTGGACAGCCTCAGCTACTAAGTGAGGCCCTCTGCAACTTAGTGAGACCCGGTTTCAAAATAAGGAATAAAAAATAGGGCTGGGGGTGTAGCTCGGGGGTCAAATGCCCCTGGGTTCCATCCCCAGACCCACAAAACCAAAACAAAACAAAACAACAACAACAAAAAAAACCCCACTTCTGTTCATTGACTTTCTCCTACCCAACCAGCTAGAATGGGACCCTGCACAAGCACGAGCAGGTTCTCCCCAATGCCTGGCTCTTTGCTTCACTAATCTATGCTGTCCAGGTACCAAAAGGACTTGCCATTCTTACCCTCTGCTGTGTAATTCAGCTATCCTTAGTGGTAGGGAGTGATTTGAGGTAAAAAATAAAGAATAATAAAGTACTTGGTTGTGAGTGATTTATTTAAGAAAGAGATAAATCAGAGTAGATTCAAGGTCTTCACTGTTGTGATAACACTCTCACTGTCCCCAATTCTCACATGGTTTCTTGGTGAGTGGAAGAGTTGGAGTGGGAGTTGGGTCCCCAGTCTCATCTCTGTCTCAGCCATGCTGTTAATAGGGTTAAAAATTCCCATAATACTTCAGTGTCTTAAAAATCCATTTGCATCATCAAAACATGGGTATGAATCTGAGGTATTAGGATGTAGGTGAACTTCATCTGTATTTGAAAAATAAAAGGATGTGAATCCCTGGTATGGAAGGTTGGGCAATGGCCTGCAGAACTCTACCTGCAGATACCAGGGAACAGAGTGCTTATTGTTGTAAGCCACTGAAATTTGGAGGTTTTCCTTACACAGCATCATCACAGCAATAGCTGACTGATATACAAGTGTGTGTTAAAGTGCTGTGTTAGCAACAAAGCTCCTGGCCAAATATCTGTGATGCAAAGTCCAGAGGGTCATTTGGGGTAGGATGACTGATGGTGTTGGTGATGTTGGACTCTTCTAATTTGCTCTCTATATAAAAAAAAGTCAATCTGAGCACTGTTGGTACTCAAAATGATTGCTGAAATAATGACTGAGGAATCTGTAGCAGGCCTGAGCCTTGGGTCCATAAATTCAGCCAACTAGGAAGCATTGCATCTCTTATTCTATTTTTTTATTTTTAATTAAAGAAAAAAATTTTGGTGGTACTGGGGGTGGAATCCAGGGGCTTTTCTACCTCTGGGCTATACTGCCAGATCTATTTTATACTTTATTTGGAAACAGGGTCTCACTAAGTTGCTGAGAGCCTCTCTAAATAGCTGAGGCTGGCTTCGAACCTTTGTGATCCTCCTGTCTCAGCCTCCCAAGCACTGGGATTACAAGTGTGCGTCACCACGCCCAGCTTTGCATCTCTTATTTTTAAAAGGTCACATTCATTTCAAATCTGAGTCCTTTCCTGGGGGCTTAGCTAAGCCAAGCTCTGTGAGACAGGTCCATCTTACCTTCATTTTTAGTCTCCTGCCTCCCAGGAGATCTTCTGGCCCAGCAGTGGGAATATGAAGCTTGGGTCAGGACGATGTGAGTTCAGATCCCGATTCTGCAGCACCAGTCATGTGACTGTGAGTGGTTTATCTGTTGGAAGCTCAATGTCCTCGACTGTAAAATGGGATTGATTTCTTCCTTCCTGGGTGGGTTTGGGGTTCAGTGAGAGGATTCAAGGATCCTAGGGAGTGCCTGTCAAGGGAAAGGCAAGGAAGCCACTGCCCATTTTGGCCCCCCGAGGTGTCAACCAGGTGGCATTATCTTACAAAAATGGAGAGAAGCCCAGGAGCCCTTCACTATCTGGGCCTGCGACCTCCCAGCGCTTCCTCTGCCCCTCCATGATCTCAAATCACATATTCAGGATCTTTGAATCTCAAAATTCACACATTTATTTTCTTCTCTGTGTTTGAAATTGTTACATAATAAAAACAACAAAGAGGAGTGATCATGTGTACCTCATAGCACAGCTGGAGGTGGCAGACAATGCAAATGCCTATATTTCCAGAGACAACCTCAACGTGATTAAAGGCAAGCAAACCAAGAAACAAAGAGTCTCACCTCAAAGGGTTAAGCTCATTATCTACGCAGAACTCTGACAACTCACTATGATAGACACTCACACTTCAATTACAAAATGGGAAAATAACGTAATTCACAGATGAAACACAAATAGTCAATAAACATGTGAAAAGAGATTCCACTTTACTAGTAACCAAAGAAACAGAAATTAAGACGAAATAGCGCTTTTATCTACCAAATCAGCAAAGATATCAGAAATGGCAGTTTCCAATGTGTGCTTTCATATCCTATTGTTGACTCTGTGTGTGTGTGTGTGTGTGTGTGTGTGTGTGTGTGTGTGTGTGTGTTACTGGGGATTGAACTCAGGGGCGCTCTACCACTGACCTAAACCCCTAGCCTTATTTTATTTTTTAATTTTGAAACAGGGTCTTCCTAAGTAGCCTTGGCTGGCTTGAACTTGTAGTCCTGTCTCAGCCTCCCAAGTACTGGAGGTATAGGCATGTACCACTGCCCCTGGCTGGCAATTTAAATTGGCATCTCTCTTCTGGAAGAAATTTGGGAATATATATTGAGAACTTAAAATAAGAGTGAAGACCATGTATTAGGAATCTTTTGGAAAAACACCCCATATCCTTTGGGGCTAAGATTCTATCTGTAGGAGATACTCAGAAATTCAGGCCAAAATTTATACACTCTGACATTCATTATTTATAATTGAATTTTTTTAAAGAAAGAAGACAACCTAAATATTCCACAGTAAGAAAGTACTTAAATAAACTGTGGTACATCTATATGATATAACATTCCATAGCCATTAATAACAATATTTTCCAGGAATTTTTAATAACATTAGAAAATATTCTCTAGTGCTAAATGTGAAAAGCAGGATATAGAGCTGTATTTTGTCGTGCCGTATAATGATGATCATGTAAATTAAGAAATATACCTGTAGAAAGAGGATTGAAGAGGCAGAAAAGAAATATCGTAGAGAGCCAGGCGTGGTGGCGCAGGCTTGTAATCCCTGCTCTTGGAAGGTGGAGACAGGAGGATTGCACAGGTTCGAAGCCAGCCTCACTGGCTTAAGAGACCCTGTTTCCAAATAAAAATATTAAAAAAAATGGGTCTGGGAGTGTAGCCCGAAGTTAGAAGGGTTTCCAGGAACCCCAGTACCACCAAAAAAAAAAAAAAAAAAAAAAAGGAAAAGAAAAAGAAATATAGTAGAGAGATGAGAGACGTGCCCTCCCCCTTTTTTTTTACTAGTGGTTAGAGCAGATTGAAGTCCTCAGCAGTCTCTGGTGTTAACAGCAGAAGTCATCTTGGAAAAATGGTTCTTCGTTTTTGAGGTTCTTTAGTTATGCAAATATAGTACCAATATCCACACAGTGTTCCTGGGTTACCATTGAATCTTAGTAAAATGCCCAAATGCTAATGATTGAAACTGAGAAGTAAAATATTCTGTTGCTATTGTTATGTTCAGAAGATTGGTAACGGTAGAGTGGGAACATCTCTGAAAAGAGATCTTGCTGATCTTAACGGGTTCCTCCTCTGTTTTCTTTAGGGGAGAACAGCAGGGAGCAGGGCAGGACAGCGGGCTGGGAAGGGCCCACTTGGTGCCTTGGGTGGGGACTGAGTGTGTGTCCACCACACGCAGGCATGGGTCTAGATGTTGATGTCTGCCCATCGAGATTGAGTTTGCATTCTTACGCTCCGGAGAGTTGGGGGGAGCAGTAAATAGACACAAGAATAACATGTCATGATTTGCTAAGTACTATGGAGAAGAAATCAAACTAAAGGGCCAGGTGGGTATGATTGTTGGGTGCTGGATCAGAGAAGGCCACACCTGTAGCTATCTTTTTTTTTTTTTTTAACTTGGAATTGAATTTAGGACATTTTACCATAGAGGACATTTTACCATAGGCTTTGCCTTTGCTGTCCTCACCACCTGTCTCGCTAATTGCCTTATCATTCAGATTCCTTAGCCCGTCCCTAGAGAAAAGGGAAACAGCATATCTCTGAATGCCACCTTTCTGTTCCCCAAATCCTAGCCAAGTTAGAAAAACAATGAGAACGCGCTTGGGCGGCAAATCCACATCCACATTACATTGAAGACACCGACTTTCATTTGTGTGCACTGGGGACTAGGGCGCGCTGGTGTCATCTGTAGAAAGGCGTAGAGAGCTACTTCCTTGCGTGCGCACCAGGACAGTTTCTCCTGGGGATGCTGGTCATACGCGCAGACCATATAAGCCAAGGCCGATACATCACTCCTGCGGCCCAACATATGAAACCCCGCCCTTGTGGTGATGGGTGCAGAACTGAGGGCGCTGGGGGAATGATGGGTGTCACTGTCCAGCCCGCCGCCTCTGGACAGCGTGCTGTGAGGGAGAGGAGGCGCTGCTTGATGAAGTACCTGGAGGGATGAGGATGCTCTGCTGGCCTGGCACCACCGAACGCTTCTTGGAGCAGCCACTGATCTCTTGTAAGCTTCTCCCATTAAGCCCTGTGCCTCCTGGGTGGGCTCCAGGCACTTTCTTTGGCCTCCCAGCAACCTACCCCACTGCCCTGGCACAGCGGAACTATGGGCATACCGTATACATTCACTTCTTTTTTATTTATTTGCAGCCCTATCTTATTTATTTATTTACTTATTTTTGAAATAGGATCTCTCTAGGTTGCAAAAAGGCTTCACCGAGTTGCTGAGGCGGGCCTTGAACCAGCAATCCTTCCTGTCTCAGACTCCCAAGTACTGGGATTCCAGGCGTGCCCCACCAAGCTTGGCCCATTTCTTTTGAATAAACACTTAGGAGTAGAGCTTTGGGTTGCAGCATAAGTGTATATTTAAATTTATTAGGAGGTGCCATTTTTCCAAAGTGGTTGTGCTGTTTCCCCTATTCTGCAGAGTCGCGGTGGCCCTCCACCCTGGCTGACACTTGGTGGAGGCGAGTTTCTTATCATACCGTCTGGAGGGTACATAGAGCTGTCTTGTGTGCTATGTTGCTAGCAGCACAATCTTAGTTAAATTTCTTGAGCTTTGGTCTCTTTGTCATAAAATGGGAGTAGTAATAGTCCCACCTGGTAGTGATACTGTGCGGATGAAATGTGGCGATATGGGTAAAGCATTAGCTCGGCGTGGGCACACGGCAAGCATCTGCTCCAGAGCAGCTCATTATCAGCATCTCTTGGCACATAAGATACTCTCCACGCTCCCCACCTTGGGCCGCTATTGGTTCACCACTAACCTTCTGTGGTGCCCACTGATCCCTGTTCGCAAGGGTTCTCTGTGTCTCCTTATCCTTGTTCTCTGACTTCTGACCCCTGAAAGAGGAGGCTCCCAAGTCGCTAAACATCCGAATAATCCCTGTGTTGAGTCTCGTGGGCCTTTCCCCAATGAATATGGTTCACAGCCATTAGGATGATAAATACTTCTCAATTATCCCCTCAAGGGCTGCCAGGGCTCACTCTCCTGGGAGCGAGGGCTTCTCCCAGGGGCTGGCTGGGGAGCCAGTAGCTGAGACTGGAATCCAGGCAAGCCTGGGAGGAGAGGGACCTCTGCACACCCCGCCGGCTGCCTGCACCGAGCAGCCAGGAGCCCACCACCTCCCAGCTCCGCACTCCTGCTTCCTCAAGGAGATCTTGAATATTTATCATGTATTAGGTGAAAAAAGAAGCGGAACAGGAGGAAATTGTGTTATTGCATATGAAATTTGCCTGAAAAGTTTCCACTCTTCTTCTAGTTGGGAAATAGTTTTGATTTGAAATATGAAGCTTCTCCCCGACTTATTATCTCGGAGACAAGAATGGAAAATGATGCTCCTTGGGTTTCAGGTGGAGCCGCCGGAGGTGGTGGGTGTTTACGGGCACCAAGAATTGTCTGTAGGAATTGCCCCGTGCGCATCAAAATTTCAAATTTCTTTTTTGCTTCTCTCACTGCTTCTCCACTGAAATTTGCCTATAGCTACCAAGCAGGCAGAGAGGAGAGAGTAATGGGGGCGGCAGGGTCCCTGCAGCTGACATGACACCCTGCTCATGGGACGTGGGCACCATTTGTTATATTTCATTCAGTTCTAGGCTTGGAGGAACCTCTTCTGCCACAGAATCCGACAATTTCCTCTCCAGCAAGCAGATCTTCTATGCTTTTCTGGGTCACTGCTCTCTGAGTCCCACTCTCTAGAAAAGCACATGTCCACACCAACTCATCTACGTGCCTTAATGGGAGTCTCTGAATTCAATCCACCTTTAGGTCAAGAATACTCCCCCACGACATTGAAAATGGTCACAACACAATGGCCATGGGCACCATTTGTAGAGTGCTCACGAGGGAAGGTGCTCAGCACTGTGTCTGGCATACCAGATAGCACCATAGATGGCATCCCCGAGGTCCAGAACCTTTAAGTCACTTGTCACAAGTCACCGGCCTTTTCTTGCTCAGTTTCAGTGCACGGGCCCCTGCAGCCACTTGAAGCTGAGCACCCTTTTCAGTCTGGATTGTTCTGACTCGTAGAAAGTTTCCCTCTTTCCTAGAACTTCACCTTGCTCCCAGTCTTGGCTCTATGTGACACCCAGCACAGGCACAAGGCTGTCCTATTAGGGACCCTATCAAAATTTGAATCCAGCCAATTCCTCCCGCTGCAGCTGGCGGGTTTGCTCAAGGTTGCATAGTTTGCAAATAGTGAAGGCAGGACTCAAATGGAGTGTATTAGTCTCCTATGGCTGCTGTAACGTATTTTCACAAATCAAATGGCTTAAAGCAACAGAAATATATTCCTGCAAGGTTCTGGAAACCAGAAATCTGAGATGAAGGTACCACAGGGTGGAATTCTTTTGGAGACAGTAGGAGAGACTCTGACAACATTCCTTGGCTTTGGCTGCATCCTTCACTCTGCCTCTGACTTCACATTCCTTTCTCTTCTCTTTTCCTTGTCTTTTGATGACATTTGTTAGTAAATGTAATGCCTACCCCAAGAATCAAGGACAATTCATCTCTAGATCCATAATAGAATTACATCTGCAAAGACCTTTTCCAAATAAGGTCACAGTCACAGGTTCCCAGGGGATGTACCTTTATTTTATTTATTAACTTATTTTGGAAGGCACCATCAACCCACTACTCCTGTCTGGCTCTCTCCAGAGCTTTGTGATTGACCACCATGGCCTCATGAAGTCCTACACTGCCATGCCTCAAGCTGAGTGTGACCCACAGAGAACAGTATTTTTAGGAGCAATTTGAATTTGATCATGATTAGTTAGCAGCTAAAAAAACCATCTCCTATGTGGCCGTGTAAAGCGGCACTCCCCGTTCCTCCGGGAAAGCATTGCAAAGCAATGCCGAGAGGAAAACCTCACTTTTGGTGCAACTGGAAAGCAGGTTTAATCTCCGGACTCTGATTTATGTGAAGGGCTGCTGAAGCCAGCCGAGACCAAGCAGGATTTCCATAAAGGAAATGGGGACAAAAAGTGGAACCGAGGAAGCTTTGTGACGGGAGGCCGCATTGCTGGGAGATTTCAAATATCTTCTGAAATCCTTCACCCTCTGAAGGCAATGAAGTACCTGAGTGCAAAGCACCGCACAGGTCTCACGTTTGTGGGAGCCGAATTGGAACCTAAAGTTCCCCTGGGCCTGGAGTGTTCAGAGAGGCAAGGGAGATGGAGAAAACCACACAGGTGAGCCGTGTCTGCAGGAAGTGGTCTGTCTTTGTGGCAACAGAAAACAAGAATATCTGTAATGGGGAAATCACCACTGGAACACTGCTTTGAACCTCTCTGCCCAGTGACCCTCTTTGCAGAGACCAACATTCCTTTGGAAAACCCAGTTAGCTCACTGATGAGTAATAAAAAGAAACTAACCTATCATCCAATTGAAAATGCTACTATCTTGGAAAAGAGAGAAAAAGATCACTAAATCAAACTTCTTTTAACTAATTTCTACTAATATAAAGTACGCATCAGAAAAATGTTTTTATGACTTCTGTTTGCCTACGACATTCACTTTCTGCCCCCCTCTAGACGTGCCTGTGCCTCGGGAAGCTGACCAATATGACTTGCACCCTTGGCCTGCCTTGTCCCCCATGGCTTCCTCTGAAAGAAGAAGGAAGTGGCTTGGTTATCTGTTGACTGCCTCCTTCCCTGCTCTCTAGAGAAGCCACACCCTTTCCACCTAGCCACCCTCTCTGGATTCTGGTACCCAATCTCTCATCTTGCATTTTTGATTTTTGTTTTTGTAGTACTGGGGATTGAAGCCAAGGGTATTTTCTTTCAAGCTACACGCCCAGCCCTATTTTTTATTTTTATTCTGAAACAGGGTCTCATTGGGTTGGTGAGAGTATCACTACTTACTGAGGCCGTCCTGGAATCTGTGATCCTTCTGTCTCAGCCTCCCAAGTACTGGGATTACAAGCCTGTGCCACCACGCCCAGTTAGATTTCTGTTGTTTGAAGCCACCTGGCATGTGGTAATTTGCTGCTGCAGCCCTGGGAAAGGAACAGAGCTGGTCAGGCCTCAGTGCTGGATTGCCATCCTCGTGTCAGACAAGATAGAATGCAGGAGAAAGGTAACTAGGGAGGCCAAGAGGCCAATTTTCGAATTCTTATAGCATAATACAGGTTTGTGCATATACTACTAATAATAAATGTATGCTACATTCTAAACAGTAATGAAGGTATAATGGCTATGAACTACCTACGTACCGAATAAAGTAACATCTGCATGTAAAGCAACAAACTTGTAGGAAATAGAAGGAAAAAGCAGCACACGGGCGGGCTGCTTTCGCTTTCTTCTGTTTGACAGTTTAAGTGGGGAAAAAGTAAATATGAATAAGTTGTGATATAAATAATATAATTAGCAAGATACAATGTATATGTCACATATATAAAACCCAGAGAGACAGGGAGAGATCTATATGGAGAGCTTGTCTCCCGCCGTCTTCCTTTACATGTCCACTGAACATTGCCAAGCACTGACCATATGCAAAGCTACCAATTAAACCTCAACAAATCTTCCTCTCGAATAAAAATAGTACAGATGCCATTTTCAGATCATAACTCAATCAGATAGAAAATAACAAGATCAGAAAACAAAACAAATCCCTGCTGCATGGGCGTGGGAGAGGAGAGGTGGTGGGAAAGACTTAGAAGTGCCGGAGGTGAAATGCATAACCTGAAATGTCTAGCTTTAAATTCAATGAACAGCAGTGAGAACAAAGTATCTGCTGTGCTTTGAATGCGGTTTGTCCCCTCTGAAACTCAGAGGTGGAGTTTAATCCCCATCAAGAAGGCAGAAACTTAATCCAGCTATTTAGAAGCGGGGCCTTGGGACATGATTAAGGTTCAAGTCGTTAGGGTGGGGCCCCTTGATTGGAGGCTGGTGGCTTTATAAGAAGAGGGAGGAACTGAGAGCAGACAGACACCCACACCTGTGCTCCTGTCTCTTGTTATGTGATGGATGTCCTGCATTCCCTCTGGACTTTGCCGGCAAGAAAGCCATCGTTAGATGTGGCTCCTTGACTTTGGATCAGACCGGCAAGCCAAAATAAACCTCTTTATAACCTACCCAGTGTGTGATATTGTGTTAAAGCAACAGAAAACAACTCGGACAGCATCCAACCCAGGAAACTTTTTCTAAGGTATTGCGAAATAAGCCTTAAGAAAACAGAGAAAAGGTTAATAAAGTACAAAGCATAATTTAATAAGTTAGAAAATAGAAAAGTCATATAATAAATCAAATCCAAAAAATTTTTAAAAAGATAACAGTAAAATAAACTTATGGCCCTCACTTTTAAAAGACAGCTATATATAAAATAAGAAATATAAGGCCGGGCATGGTGGCACACTCTTGTAATCCCTGCACTTGGGAGGCGGAGATAGGAGGATCGCGCAGGTTTGAAGCCAGCCGTGCTGGCTTAAGAGACCCTGTTTCAAAATTAAAAAAAAATATATTAAAAATAGGTGTCTGGGAGTGTAGCCCAGAGGTAGAAGGATTTCCAGGAACCCCAGTACCACCAAATAAATAAATAAATAAATAAATAAATAAATAAATAGTAAAGAGGAATTAACATGGAG